>NC_073403.1:2226475-2341475 GCF_028641065.1 Leucoraja erinaceus | reverse complement strand
CGCTGTGAGGCAGCAACACAGGGCGCTGTCTGTGTAGAGTTTGTACGTTCTCACTGTGACCGCCCCTTGTAACGCCAGGGTTAAAGAGGTTTCTCAGCTAAGATGAAGTCGCCTCCCGACAGCATGAGGTTCATTGGTTTGTAGGTCAATTGGCTTCTGTAAATTGTCCCTAGTGTGTAGGATAGAACCAGTGTCCAACTGGTGGGCTGAAGGGCCTGTTTCCGTGCTGTATCTTTGAACTAAACTAAAAATGTCGCTGAGCTCCATGCTTTACCAAGGCAGCTCACTCCACGACAGTGATCGCTCTCCCTCTCACCCTCGGAAACATGTTCCCGTTGTTGGGGGAGTCCAGAACCAGGGGCCACAGTTTAAGAATATGGAGTAAGCCATTTAGAACGGAGACGAGGAAACAATTTTTCTCACAGAGAGTTGTGAGTCTGTGGAATTCTCTGCCTCAGAGGGCGGTGGGGGCAGGTTCTCTGGATACTTTCAAGAGAGGGGTAGATAGGGCTCTTAAAAATAGCGGAGTCAGTGGATATGGGGAGAAGGCAGGAACGGGGTACTGTTTGGGGATGATCAGCCATGATCATATTGAATGGCGGTGCAGGCCTCGAAGGGCCGAATGGCCTCTACTCCTGCACCTATTGACTATTGTCTCTCTGTGTTGCAGCCATGGTGAGAGGAGTCACCATCAAGGATCTCTACGGTGAGTTTGGACTGGATTTGGACGACTAGACTACATCGAGGTGACCATTTACTAGACCACGTGAGGTCAAGCTGGAACAGAGGCACCTTGATCTCTGCTTATTGTGTTATCAGGAGAAGGGAAAAGTTAATCCTGGCCCTAAGTCGACGAGAATATCGGGGGGGGGGGGGCGGGTTTGGAACTTGGTGTGATAGCCGAAACATAGCAGAGTTTGAATGAAGGCAGATCGACACAAAAAGCTGCAGTAAAGGGCCTGCCCCGCTCGGTGATTTGTTTCGGCGACTTCCGTCATCATGTCAGTTTGGCTTTCTTCCCAACCAATTGTTCAAGCGCTTTTGATTGCAACATGCGCCTTAATTTAGTTCAACAAAGAAACTGACAAGTTACTAAAGAACAAGCCAAAAGATTTCGAGCATTTCAAAACCCAGCGGCGCCAAAAAAAAAGCTGCGATACTTGAGGAATCACCACACGTTAATACGCCATCACTCCGCAACGCTTTCGGTGACCTGATGCCGACAGTCGCTGAGAAAATCGCCAACTGCAACAGGCCCTTCACGGGTCAGGCAGCATCCCTGGTGAAAAGGAATGGGTGATGTTTCGGGTCAAGACCCTATCTTTAGACCCTGATGAAGGGTCTCGACCCGAAGCGTCACCTATTTTCCATTCCCCCTGAGATGCTGCCTGACCCGTTGAGCTACTCCAGCTTCTTGTGTCTGTCTTCGATTTAAACCAGCATCTGTAGTTCGTTCCTACACAGAGTTTGGATCAAGTAGATCCAGGGACATGCCAGTTATAGTTGATTCTTTGGAGCTGTTTCAATGGCTTCCGCTGTGTTTAAACTTAGCGTTCATCTTCGACCCTCTCCCCATGTTTAAGGCGGCTGATCCTTAGTTTGCAGGGACTGATCCCTTGTTACAGGGAGCAACCCCTGTGGAGCCTGATCCCCAAGGTTCAGCAGCCCTGTTGCCACTTTTGAGCAGGAGTTAGAGAGCACGGCAGAATTACTTTGCGTAGAAATGACTTGTAGTTTGAGACGCCAGTTAAATTAAGTCACGTTTGTTGTCGTTAGTTTAGAAATGGGTGGGCCGGGGGGGCCTGTTTCTGCTCAGTATCTCCAAACTAAACTAAACTACAAGGGCAAGGATTAAACCTGCACTTAAACCTGTGCGTAACATGGCAAGGATATCGAGTGGGCAAACTGTGCCTCAATTCACCAGCAGACATTTGTATTTGCCGTTCATTGAATGCCAAGGAGCAACGTTCATCAATAAAAAGTTAATCTTGAATTTTGTTTGATTTATTGATCCGGGATACTTTGCCTCATTTGCATCTTATTGACAAGGGGCTTTGTCAGCTGAATTCCGCTGAAAAGTGTTGACTTAAGGAAATGAAGCCCTTCGGCCCATCTTGCCCATGCTGACCAAGCTGTCCCATCTACGCTAGTCCCACCTGCCTGCGTTTGGCCCGTATCCCTCTAAACAATAGACAATAGGTGCAGGAGTAGAGGCCATTCGGCCCTTCGAGCCAGCACCACCATTCAATGTGATCATGGCTGATCATCCCCAATCAGTACCCCGTTCCTGCCTTCTCCCCATATCCCCTGACTCCGCTATTTTTAAGAGCCCTATCTAGCTCTCTCTTGAAAGCATCCAGAGAACCTGCCTCCACCGCCCTCTGAGGCAGAGAATTCCACAGACTCACCACTCTCTGTGAGAAAAAGTGTTTCCTCGTCTCTGTTCTAATCCTTTCCTATCCATGTACCTGTCCAAATGGTGTTATAGTTTTTGCCTCAACTACCTCCTCCGGCAGCTCGTGCCATACACCCACCACCCTCTGTGTGAACAAAATGATCCAATTCATTCTTTCCCCTTTCACCTGAACCCTATGTCCTGTGGTTCTTGATTCCCTTACAGGCCTGTCCCACTTGGCGATTTTTTAGGCAAGTGCCGGCGACTGCCATGGTCGTAGCAGGTGGCCGATAACCCGACGACAATCTACATCATAGAAACATAGAAACATAGAAACATAGACAATAGTGCAGGAGTAGGCCATTCGGCCCTTCGAGCCTGCACCGCCATTCAATATGATCATGGCTGATCATCCAACTCAGTATCCCATCCCTGCCTTCTCTCCATACCCCCTGATCCCTTTAGACACAAGGGCCACATCTAACTCCCTCCTAAATATAGCCAATGAACTGGGCCTCAACTACCTTCTGTGGCAGAGAGTTCCAGAGATTCACCACTCTCTGTGTGAAAAAAGTTTTTCATCTCGGTTTTAAAGGATTTCCCCCTTATCCTTAAGCTGTGACCCCTTGTCCTGGACTTCCCCAACATCGGGAACAATCTTCCTGCATCTAGCCTGTCCAACCCCTTAAGAATTTTGTAAGTTTCTATAAGATCCCCTCTCAATCTCCTAAATTCTAGAGAGTATAAACCAAGTCTATCCAGTCTTTCTTCATAAGACAGTCCTGACATCCCAGGAATCAGTCTGGTGAACCTTCTCTGCACTCCCTCTATGGCAATAATGTCCTTCCTCAGATTTGGAGAGCAAAACTGTACGCAATACTCCAGGTGTGGTCTCACCAAGACCCTGTACAACTGCAGTAGAACCTCCCTGCTCCTATACTCAAATCCTTTTGCAATGAAAGCCAACATACCATTCGCTTTCTTCACTGCCTGCTGCACCTGCATTCCTACCTTCAATGACTGGTGTACCATGACACCCAGGTCTCGCTGCATCTCCCCCTTTCCCAATCGGCCACCATTTAGATAATAGTCTGCTTTCCCGTTTTTGCCACCAAAATGGATAGCCTCACATTTATCCGTCATCCTGGTGCCATCCCACGACAGCGCCCACGTCAGGAGAAGTCAAGCTACGCTCATTGGCGTCAAAACCACTGTCGCCGAAACATTTTTCAACGTGTTGAGAATTTAGCGGTGACCAGAAAGACGCAACGGCGTTTTGTGCGGCTGAGGAGACGACTCCCAGCGGCCGCCCGCAAACATGTGGCGGCAAACTAGTCGCCTTAAGGATCGTCTAAGTGGGACAGGCCCATTAGTCTGCATAAATGTCAGGACTGTCATATGAAGAAAGACTGGATAGACTTGGCTTATACTCTCTAGAGTTTAGGAGATTGAGAGGGGATCTTATAGAAACTTACAAAATTCTTAAGGGGTTGGACAGGCTAGATGCAGGAAGATTGTTCCCGATGTTGGGGAAGTCCAGGACAAGGGGTCACAGCTTAAGGATAAGGGGGAAATCCTTTAAAACCAAGATGAGGAGAACTTTTTTCACACAGAGAGTGGTGAATCTCTGGAACTCTCTGCCACAGAGGGTAGTCGAGGCCACAGTTCATTGGCTATATTTAAGAGGGAGTTAGATGTGGCCCTTGTGGCCAAGGGGATCAGAGGGTATGGAGAGAAGGCAGGTACGGGATACTGACTTGGATGATCAGCCATGATCATATTGAATGGCGGTGCAGGCTCGAAGGGCCGAATGGCCTACTCCTGCACCTAATTTCTATGTTTCTAAAAGATTTGAATATTTTTAATAAGGAAACAACACCCCCACATCCTTTCCCACATCAAAAAGGATGGGACGTTGAACTTTCACCGGACAAATACACCGTCCTGGAGGAACACAGGGGGTCAGACAGCATCTCTGGAGAACACCACTAGGCATTTGGGTCGAGGCCATTAAACAGCAATTTGCCAACTCATTCTTGCCAGAAGGAATCAGCTTATGTGAAGAAGGGGCTCGATTAGATTAGCATCTGCACATTTCTCCAGAGATGACACCTGATCCGATGAGATACTCCGGCCATTTTGTGTCTTGTCACCTTACCAATGTTTGTCATTCTGTGGCCAACAAACTGAATTAAAACAGGTCACATTCATTGGTAGACAAAAGCGCTGGAGAAACTCAGCGGGTGCAGCAGCATCTATGGAGCGAAGGAAATAGGCAACGTTTCGGGCTGAAACCCATAGGGTTTCGGCCCGAAACGTTGCCTATTTCCTATAGTGGAGATTGAACTGCAGATGCTGGAAAATCGAAGGTAGACAAAAGTGCTGGAGAAACTCAGCGGGTGCAGCAGCATCTATGGAGTGAAGGAAATAGGCAACGTTTCGGGCTGAAACCCTTCTTCAGACTGATGTGGGGTGTGGGGGGGGGTGGGGGTGTTGAGAAGAAAGGAGAAAGGAAGAGGAGGAGCCAGAGGGTTGAGGGAGAGCTGAGAAGGGGAGGACACAGCAAGGGGCTACCGGAAATTGGAGAAGTCAATGTTTATGCCACCGGGGTGCAGACTGCCCAAGCGGAATATGAGGTGCTGCTCCTCCAATTTCCGGTGGTGCTCACTCTGGCCATGGTGGAGGCCCAGGACAGAGAGGTCCGATTCGGAATGGGAGGGGGAGTTGAAGTGCTGAGCCACCGGGAGATTTCATAAATGATAGGAGCAGAATGAGGCCATTCGGCCCCTCACGTCTACGCCATTCAATCATGGCTGATCTATCTCTTCCCTCCAAACCCCAGTCTCCAGCCTTCTCCCCATAACCCCTCACACCCGTACTAATTCTTATTAAAAAGATTTAAATCGTTTACCCTGGTCTGCCAACCAGTTTGCCCCAGAGTAGGGGAATGAAGAACTGGAGGACAGAGGTTTAAGGTGAGAGGGGAAAGATTTAATAAGAATCTGAGGAGCATCTTTGTCACGCAGAGTGTGGTGGCTTTCTGGAACGAGCCGATGGGAGTGTGCAAAATTAGAGTACATAGTATTGGGCGAAGGGTATTGACATGGATAGAGAACTGGTTGGCCGACAGGAAGCAAAGAGTAGGGATTAACGGGTCCTTTTCAGAATGGCAGGCAGTGACTAGTGGGGTACCGTAAGGCTCGGTGCAGGGACCCCACATTTACAATATACATTAACGATTTAGACGAGGGAATTAAATGTAACATCCCCAAGTTTGCGGATGACACAGAGCTGGGTGGCAGTGTGAGCTGCGAGGAGGATGCTAAGAGGCTGCAGGGTGACTTGGATAGGTTGGGTGAGTGGGCAGAAGCATGGCAGATGCAGTATAATGTGGATAAATGTGAAGTTATCCACTTTGGTGGCAAGAACAGAACAGGTGGCAGATTATGATCTGAATGGCGTCAGATTAGGATAAGGGGAGGTGCAACGAGTTCTGGGTGTGCTTGTACATCAGTCACTGTAAGTAAACACGCAGGTACAGCAGGCAGTGAAGAAAGCTAATGGCATGTTGGCCTTCATT
The DNA here is from genome assembly GCF_028641065.1 of Leucoraja erinaceus. Taxonomy (NCBI): domain Eukaryota; kingdom Metazoa; phylum Chordata; class Chondrichthyes; order Rajiformes; family Rajidae; genus Leucoraja; species Leucoraja erinaceus. The sequence goes on along the minus strand of NC_073403.1, from coordinate 2,335,500 downwards.
GCGAGAGGATTTGAGTTTAGGAGCAAGGAGGTCCCACTGCAGTTGTACAGGGCCCTGGTGAGATCGCACCTGGATTACTGTATACAATTTTGGTCTCCTAATATGAGGAAGGCCATTATTGCTATTGAGGGAGTGCAGCGTAGATTCACCAGGTTAATTCCCGGGATGGTGGGATTGATGTATGATGAAAGAATGGGTCAACTGGGCTTGTATTCACTGGAATTTAGAAGGATGAAAGGGGATCTTATAGAAACATATAAAATTCTTAAAGGTTGGACAGGGTAGATGCAGGAAAAATGTTCACGATGTTGGGGGGGGTCCAGAACCAGGGGTCACAGTTTAAGAATAAGGGGTACGCCATTTAGGACTGAGATGAGGAAAAGCTTTTTCACCAAGAGAGTTGTGAGTCTGTGGAATTCTCTGCCACAGAAGGCAGTGGAGGCCAATTCACTGGATGTTTTCAAGAGAGAGTTAGAGTTAGCTCTTCGGGCTAACGGAATCAAGGGATGTGGGGAGCCAGCAGGAACGGGGTACTGATTGTGGATGATCGGCCGTGATCGTATTGAATGGCGGTGCTGGCTTGAAGGGCCGAATGGCCTCTACTCCTGCTGGAAGACAGAGGGAAAGAAGGCTAGGTGTGAATATCAGTTGACCCGTTACTGATTTAACCCCTCTGTGAACCTGACTAGGAGCCGAAGGTCCCGGAGAAAACCCACGCGGGTCACGGGGAGAAGGTACAAACTCAGTACAGACAGCACCCGTGGTCAGGATCGAACCGGTGTCTCTGGCGCCATGAGGCAGTAACTCTACCGCTGTGCAACGTGAATATATATGTCATAATGAAAGAAAGAAATGGTTAATTTTGCATAAAGCAAGTGATGGTGTCTGGGAGTATAGATATATAGTGTATCATTAGATTGTGGATCGATACACCATTCAATCTGTCCCCCCCCCCCCCCCCCCCCCCCCCCCCCTGTGTGACCTTTTGCAGTGTGTCTGCTTGCACAAGGCTGAAGGGCTTGACCAGGCAGAGACAAGGATTGAACCTGCGTGTAGGGGAATTTGCTGTTCATTCTCAAAATAAAGTTGATTTGGTCTAGTGCTTGAGTCAGTGTTTTTTACTGAACTAAACTAGGGGGGGGTGGAGTAAGCTTTAGAAGAACGTATTTACAGGACTAGTGTAGATGGTGTGGGCAAGGTGGGGAGGAGACGCCTGTTTTCACAATGTATCACTATAACTCTCGAACTGGGGGTACAGCTCAGTGGTAGAGCATTTGACTGCAGATCATTTGACTGCTGGGTGGCCCCTCATCAATATTTCAGTCATTGAAAATTTCTTTCTAGTCCCAATCTGTGATTATAGGGGTGGTGCAGCAGTGGGGTTGCAGTGGTGTTGCTACCTTACAGTGAGCGCCAGAATCCTGGGTTCGATCCTGACTACAGACAGTTTGTAATGTTCTCCCTGTGACCACGTGGGTTTTCTCTGGGTGCTCCGGTTTCCTCCCACACTCCAAAGACGTACAGGTTTGCGGATTATTTTTCCACAACTGGTCTGAAGAAGGGCCTCGACACAAAACGTTACCGATTCCTTCGCTCCAAAGATGCTGCCTGTCCCGCGGAGTTATTCGAGCACTTTGTGTCTATCTTCAGTGTAAACCAGTTTCTTCCTACACAAGTTTATAGGTTAACCTCTCTGTCCTGGGTCTCCTCCATGGCCAGAGTGAGCAACACCGGAAATTGGAGGAACAGCACCGCATATTCCGCCTGGGGAGTCTGCATCCTGGGGGCATCAACATTGAATTCTCCCAATTTTGTTAGCCCTTGCTGTCTCCTCCCCTTCCTCAGCCCTCGGGCTCCTCCTCCTTTGGGTGACGTTTTGTGTCGAGACCCTTTTCCTTTCTGCTCCCACCCACCCCCATCAGCCTTATACTTGTCGTAAGTTGAGAAATGGAGACCAAATCTTTTGGAAATGGTCTGGTTTGCCTGCTAGAAGGAATCTCATATCTTCCAGGTGTAGAATTTCGAACAAAGACGTACAGGTTTGTAGGTTAATTGGCTTGTTATTAGAAAAATGTAAGAACTGTCCTTGGTGTGTGTGGCATAGTGTTGGTGTGCGGGGGTCGCTGGTCGGTGTGAATCTCAAACCTAAACTAAAACTAAATCTGGATAGGTTCTTGATCAATAAACTGGAAGGCTACGGACCCAGTGGTGGCAGGTGGGATTAACCTAAAGTCAATTTCGGGACAGAAAGGACAGAATGGGCTGAATGGCCTTCTTATAGTGATACAGTGTGGAAACAGGCCCTTCGGCCCAACTTGCCCACACCGGTCAACGTGTCCCAGCTGCACTAGTCCCACCTGCCCGCGTTAGGCTCCAAACCTATCCTATCCATATACCTATCCATATTGTTCAAGAGGGAACTGCAGATGCTGGAAGATCAAAGGTACACAAAATTCTTGAAGAAGGGCTTCGGCCCGAAACGTTGCCTATTTCCTTCGCTCCATAGATGCTGCTGCACCCGCTGAGTTTCTCCAGCATTTTTGTCTACCTTTTATAGGTTAATTGCCTCGTGGTAAAGTGTGTAAATAGTCCCTGATGTGTAAGATAGTGTCAGTGTGCAGGGTGAGAGGCGTGACCTCGGTGGGCCGAAGGGCCTGTTTCCGTGCTATATCTCTAAACTAAACTAAACATATTATGTTTCAGAATGGAACAAGAATATCAGACCACATTCCACATCCACCCAATCCATTGTATTCTGACGGGAAATGTCACCAGTCTTACAATCACATTCTATTGGAAACATAGAAACATAGACAATAGGTGCAGGAGTAGAGGCCATTCGGCCCTTCGAGCCTGCACCGCCATTCAATAAGATCATGGCTGATCATCCAACTCAGTATCCTGTACCTGCCTTCTCTCCATACCCCCTGATCCCTTTAGCCACAAGGGCCACATCTAACTCCCTCTTAAATATAGCCAATGGACCGTGGCCTCAACTACCTTCTGTAGCAGAGAATTCCAGAGACTCACCACTCTGTGTGTGTGAAAAATGTTTTTCCTCTGGTTTCAGTGAAAGACGGGGACATTCTAGAATTGATCATTATTTTAACCTGACATCGATCTCACTGGTCATGGCAAAAAGTTAGATTTTAGCTGGACTGCTTTAAAAATACTTGTTCGAGGACTAAAGTGTCAGCGCAAACTATTACTGATTATTATAATCACAATTTGGGAATAGAAATAGTTTTGAGTAACTTAAATATTGATGAGGGGGCACCCAGATTTGAACTGGGGACCTCTTGATCTGCAGTCAAATGCTCTACCACTGAGCTATACCCCCTATGCAAAAATATTGGTGAATGGGATCAGTGCAGTGGCTACTGTTTAACCGGTGTGGGTGAATGGGTGTTGAATGGACCTGTTTCTGTGCTGAATGACTGTGATACTAATATTCCGCCTGGGTTGCTTGCGTCCGGATGGCATGAACGTTGAATTCTCCCAGTTTTGCTAGCCCTTGCTGTCTCCTGCCCCTCCTTAACCCTCGAGCTGTCTCCTCCCATCCCACTGCCCTCGGACTTCTCCTCCTCCCTTTTTCCTTCCTTCTCCCCCCCCCACCCCCCATCAGTCTGAAGAAGGGTTTCGGCCCGAAACGTCGCCTATTTCCTTCGCTCCATAGATGCTGCTGCACCCGCTGAGTTTCTCCAGCATTTTTGTCTACCTTCGATCTTCCAGCATCTGCAGTTCCTTCTTGAACACTATTCCCACCTGCCTGCATTTGGCCCATATCCCTCCAAACCTTTCCTAACACAAACCTACCACAAGGCTCTCAATGACTATACTCTGGCTCCGATTTCAACTCAGTTCCTCAATACTTTGTGTGTGTCTCCACCTTGTGGGATGCTGCAAGCTGCTGGGTAATGAAAGATGATACAACGTGCCGGAGTAACTCAGCGGATCCGGCAACATCTCCGGAGTACATGGATAGGCAACGTTTTGGGTCGGGACCCTTCTTTCAGACGGATTGTGGGAGGGTGAGGGGTGGGGGGGGGGGGGGGAGAGGAGTCAAACAAAACCTGGCAACTGATAGGTGAGGGGGGGGTCTCTTGATAGGTAAATGTGTAGCAAGGAACTGCAGATGCCAGTTTATACCAAAGATAGATGCAAAGTGCTGGAGTATTCAGTGGGTTCAGGCAGCATCTCCAGAGAAAAAGGATAGGCAGATGATTAAACAAAGGGTAGAGGGGAAAGGTATGTGAGAAAGATAGAAGTTGTGCGAATTATGAAGCCAGAGGAAGGAATATAGGGTGATTTCACGAAAGGTCACTGGAGCGTAGATCCGAACCCACGTGACCGAAAATCTCAAGTGGAGGACATGCTAGACATCCGGTACATGTTAGTGGATGGGAAAACACGCACTTTCCCACCCGTTAAAAACATCGAAAACGGCCAGTTTTTGAGCTGCAATTTACTGTGCCAGTCGGGGTGACCGTGAGGCACAGCTACCTAGATTTACAGTCCAAAAAAAAGATAGAAACTAAGGTAAATTCAAGAGGGAGCTGAAGGTGCCAATCCAGCGGAAGTGAACAGCCGACATTTGCCGTGGAGATTTAAAGATCCAAAATATCGGGAATTATCGCGTTTGCTCGCTGCATTTCATCAATAAAGATAAAAAAGTCAATAATGCCTTACTTTTGATGAAATGCAGCGAGCAAACGCGATAATTCCCGATATTTTGGATCTTTAAATCTCCACGGCAAATGTCCGATAAGCATTTCCGCTGGATTTGCACCTTCAGCTCCCTCTTGAATTTACCTTAGTTTCTATCTTTTTTTTGTACTGTAAATCTAGGTAGCTGTGCCTCACGGTCACCCCGACTGGCACAGTAAATTGCAGATCAAAAACTGGCCGTTTTCGATGTTTTTAAGGGGTGTGAAAGTGCGTGTTTTCCCATCCACTAACATGTACCGGATGTCTAGCATGTCCTCCACTTGAGATTTTCGGTCACGTGGGTGCGGATCTACGCTCCAGTGACCTTTCGTGAAATCACCCTACAGGTAGTAGAAATGGGTGGGAGAGGTGGGACAAACAAAGAAACATAAAAACATAGAAAATAGGTGCAGGAGTAGGCCATTCGCCCCCTCGAGCCAGCACTGCCATTCAATATGATCATGGCTGATCATCCAAATTCAGTATCCTGTACCCGCCTTCTCTCCATATCCCTTGATTCCGTTAGCCCTAACAGCTCTATCTAACTCTCTCTTGAAAACATCCAGCAAATTGGCCTCCACTGCCTTCTGTGGCAGAGAATTCCACAGATTCACAACTCTCTGGGTGAAAAAGTTTTTCCTCATAACCATATAACCATATAACCATATAACAATTACAGCACGGAAACAGGCCATCTCGGCCCTACAAGTCCGTGCCGAACAACTTTTTTTCCCCTTAGTCCCACCTGCCTGCACTCATACCATAACCCTCCATTCCCTTCTCATCCATATGCCTATCCAATTTATTTTTAAATGATACCAACGAACCTGCCTCCACCACTTCCACTGGAAGCTCATTCCACACCGCTACCACTCTCTCAGTAAAGAAGTTCCCCCTCATATTACCCCTAAACTTCTGTCCCCTAATTCTGAAGTCATGTCCTCTTGTTTGAATCTTCCCTATTCTCAAAGGGAAAAGCTTGTCCACATCAACTCTGTCTATCCCTCTCATCATTTTTAAGACCTCTATCAAGTCCCCCCTTAACCTTCTGCGCTCCAGAGAATAAATCTCAGTCCTAAATTGCTTACCCCTTATTCGTAAACTATGACCCCTGGTTCTGGACTTCCCCCAACATGGGGGACATTTTTCGTGCATCTAGCCTGTCCATTTCCTTAAGAATTTTATATGTTTCTATCAGATCCCCGACTTGTTGTGTCTTATCTTCCTTCGTACTGAAGGACTGAATGGCCTTCTGCTTCCATAACAAAGTGCCTAGAAGTTAGGTTATCCCCCCTATCACCACATGGGGGTATAGCTCAGTGGTAGAGCATTTGACTGCAGATCAAGAGGTCCCCAGTTCAAATCTGGGTGCCCCCTTTTTAGGGTGATGCAGTTTGTAGAGAGAATACCAGTGTCTGTTTGAATGTTCTCCCTGTATCCCACACTTTCCCCCGGGTTACACTCCCACATCCCAAAGGAGATGTCTGAAGGAGGCGTCTGAAGAAGGGTTTCGGCCCGAAACGTTGCCTATTTCCTTCGCTCCATAGATGCTACTGCACCCGCTGAGTTTCTCCAGCTTTTTTGTGTAACCTCCCAAAGGAGATTAATTGGTTTATGTAAATGTCTCCTATTGCATGGATGAGATTTTGTGTTTAAAATAGAACAAGTGTGAATGGGTCAGCATGGATTCTGTGGGCCGAAGGGCCTGTTTCCATGCTGTATGTCTAAAACTAAAACTCATGCAACCTTAACTACCTTTATACTTGATTACAGATTAAAATTTGTGCGAATGGAGAGAAGGCAGGTACGGGATACTGAGTTGGATGATCAGCCATGATCATATTGAATGGCGAATGGTGCAGGCTCGAAGGGCCGAATGGCCTACTCCTGCACCTATTTTCTATGTTTCTATGTTTCTATAAAGGAGTGTGATTGAGTCGGGAAGGGTCAGAGTTTGCATTACAGGTGATGAGGTCCAGACTGTTCAAGGTCCAGCCATCATCGTTGGGACAAAGGAAGTGAAAACTGCTGGAGTGCAGGAGGATGAGGGATGATCTTATAGAGGTGTACAAAATCATCAGAGGAATCGATCGGGTAGATGCACAGAGTCTCTAGCCCAGAGTAGGGGAATCGAGGACCAGTGGTCAGAGGTTCAAGGAGAGGGGAGAAAGATTTAATAGGAATCTGAGGGGTAACTTTTTCACACAAAGGGTGGTGGCTGTATGGAATGAGCTGCCAGAGGAGGTAGTTGAGGCGGGGACTATCTCAATGTTTAAGAAGACAGGTACATGGATAGGAGAGCCTGTACATCCTGTAGCCACGGTCTCCGGTAGGAAAGTGCTGAGTCGGGACCTCCAAGCCGTCCCGACGTCAGAGTTTGGATCACCCCGACGAGAGGGCTTGTAAATCCGGCCGTCTGTCGTGGCGACTATGGAGAGTTCATGTCCCCGACCACGGGTGAACAAAGGAGGAGCTTTGTTGCCTTCCACCAGAGTGAAGAATGCTGTGGTGGATGTTTGTGTTGAATTTGATTGCATATTGTGTGCTCTTTTTAAATGTGTCGCTGCTGGTAAATTCATTTCACTGCACCTTCAGGTGCATGTGACGTATAAAATTGACTTTGACTTTGACTTTGAGGTTTAGAGGGATATGGACCAAACGCAGGCAGGTGGGACTAGTGTAGATGGGACACGTTGGTTGGCATTGGGCGAGTTGGACCAAGGGCCTGTTTCAATGCTGTAAGACTCAATGCCTCTAATCAATCTCTAGTGGGGGTGTATATCACAGTGGTAGAGTATTCCTCAGTGGTATCAGGAGGTCCCGGGTTCAAATCCAGGTTGCTCCTCAAATTGCCTCTTGTAATATCTCAAATGAATGTATAAACACTGAGAATGTCATAACAACTTTTAAAATTGTTAAAGGTTTGGACACGCTAGAGGCAGGAAACATGTTCCCGACGTTGGGGGGGTCCAGAACCAGGGGCCACACACAGTTTAAGAATAAGGAGTAAGCCATTTAGAACGGAGACGAGGAAACACTTTTTCTCACAGAGAGTGGTGAGTCTGTGGAATTCTTTGCCTCAGAGGGCGGTGGAGGCTGGATGCTTTCAAGAGAGAGCTAGATAGGGCTCTTAAAGATAGCGGAGTCAGGGGATATGGGGAGAAGGCAGGAACGGGGTATTGATTGGGGATGATCAGCCATGATCACATTGAATGGCGGTGCTGGCTCGAAGGGCCGAATGGCCTCTACTCCTGCACCTATTGTCTATTTATCTATCTCCACTTTAAATAATGCGGCAAATCTCTCCCGCAGTTCCATTGTGCAATGCCAAGTGGATCCGATCTCTGATAAGGAGTACAGCTCAGCTAAACATCCCCCTGAGTGTGGAGCAGCAAAAGATGCCTGGCTGTGCTTACTGTTCTAATCTGCAGATAGCAATCTTCAAATCCTCTTCTCATTCTGTCTCCATCGAAGTGAAGGTGATAAGAGCCAGGCAGAGCACTGTGCAGGAAGGAACTGCAGATGCTGGTTTAGATTTGAGTATAGCAGCAGGGAGGTTCTACTGCAGTTGTACAGGGTCTTGGTGAGACCACACCTGGAGTATTGCGTACAGTTTTGGTCTCCAAATGTGAGGAAGGACATTATTGCCATAGAGGGAGTGCAGAGAAGGTTCACCAGACTGATTCCTGGGATGTCAGGATTGTCTTATGAAGAAAGACTGGATAGACTTGGTTTATACTCTCTAGAATTTAGGAGATTGAGAGGGGATCTTATAGAAACTTACAAAATTCTTAAGGGGTTGGACAGGCTAGATGCAGGAAGATTGTTCCCGATGTTGGGGAAGTCCAGGACAAGGGGTCACAGCTTAAGGATAAGGGGGAAATCCTTTAAAACCGAGATGAGAAAAACATTTTTCACACAGAGAGTGGTGAATCTCTGGAACTCTCTGCCACAGAGGGTAGTCGAGGCCAGTTCATTGGCTATATTTAAGAGGGAGTTAGATGTGGCCCTTGTGGCTAAAGGGATCAGAGGGTATGGAGAGAAGGCAGGTACAGGATACTAAGTTGGATGATCAGCCATGATCATATTGAATGGCGGTGCAGGCTCGAAGGGCCGAATGGCCTCTACTCCTGCACCTAATTTCTATGTTTCTATGTTTCTATGTTTACACCGAAGGTAGACACAAAATGCCGGAGTAGACAAAAGTGCTGGAGAAACTCAGCGGGTGCAGCAGCATCTATGGAGCAAAGGAAATAGGCAACGTTGCCTATTTCCTTCGCTCCACGCAAAGAGTTGAACAATCTCCACTCTAGGAAATAGGCAACGTTTCGGGCCGAAACCCGGAAGGGTTTCGGCCCGAAACGTTGCCTATTTCCTCCCCTCCATAGATGCTGCCGCACCCGCTGAGTTTCTCCAGCACTTTTGTCTACCTTCGATTCTCCAGCATCTGCAGTTCCTTTTTGAACAAATGCTGGAGTAACTCTGGGGGGACACGAATAGGCATTTGGGTCGAGGCCATTAAACACAAATTTGCCAAACTCACTATTCGCAGAAGGAATCACCTTACCTGAAGAAGGATCTCGACCCGAAACGTCACCTATTCCTTTTCTCCATAGCATCTGCCTGACCCGCTGAGCGACTCTGGCATGTTTGTGTCCCAGCCACCTGAATTAAAACAAGTCAAGGAATTGGTGATGTGGGCTGTTGCTCTCATAAATGATAGGAGCAGAATTAGGTAATTCAGCCCTCCAAGTTCAAGTTCAAGTTCAAGTGAGTTTATTGTCATGTGTCCCTGTATAGGACAATTAAATTCTTGCTTTGCTTCAGCACACAGAACATAGAACATAGAAACATAGAAATTAGGTGCAGGAGTAGAGGCCATTCGGCCCTTCGAGCCTGCACCGCCATTCAATATGATCATGGCTGATCATCCAACTCAGTATCCCGTACCTGCCTTCTCTCCATACCCCCTGATCCCCTTAGCCACAAGGGCCACATCTAACTCCCTCTTAAATATAGCCAATGAACTGTGTGGCCTCGACTACCCTCTGTGGCAGAGAGTTCCAGAGATTCACCACTCTCTGTGTGAAAAAAGTTCTTCTCATCTCGGTTTTAAAGGATTTCCCCCTTATCCTTAAGCTGTGACCCCTTGTCCTGGACTTCCCTAACATCGGGAACAATCTTCCTGCATCTAGCCTGTCCAACCCCTTAAGAATTTTGTAGATTTCTATAAGATCCCCTCTCAATCTCCTAAATTCTAGAACATAGTAGGCATTTACTACAAAACAGATCAGTGTGTCCATATACCATAATATAAATATATACACACATGAATAAATAAACTGATTAAGTGCAAATAACAGAAAATGGGTTATTAATGATCAGAGTTTTGTCTGAGCCAGGTTTAATAGCCTGATGGCTGTGGGGAAGTAGCTATTCCTGAACCTGGTCGTTACAGTCTTCAGGCTCCTGTACCTTCTACCTGAAGGTAGCAGGGAGATGAGTGTGTGGCCAGGATGGTGTGGGTCTTTGATGATACTGCCAGCCTTTTTGAGGCAGCGACTGCGATAAATCCCCTCGATGGAAGGAAGGTCAGAGCCGATGATGGACTGGGCAGTGTTTACTACTTTTTGTAGTCTTTTCCTCTCCAGGGCGCTCAAGTTGCCGAACCAAGCCACGATGCAACCGGTCAGCATGCTCTCTACTGTGCACCTGTAGAAGTTAGAGAGAGTCTTCCTTGACAATCCGACTCTCCGTAATCTTCCCCGCAATCGTGGCTGATCTATCTTTCCCACTTAGCCCCAATCTCCTGCCTTCTCCCCATAACCCCTGACAGCCTCACCCATTCCCTCTCTCCAGAGATGCTGCCTGTCCCGCTGAGTTACTCCAGCATTTTGTGTCTATCTTCCAAGGCAAGGCACTGCATTGAGAAAATGATAGTGAAGCGCGGGGCAGGGAGCCTCGGTGTGAAGTAATGCCCCTGTCCCACTTAGGAAACCTGAACGGAAACCTCTGGAGACTTTGCGCCCCACCCAAGGTTTCCATGCGGTTGCCGGAGGTTGCAGGTGGTTGCCGGAGGTTGCAGGTAGTGGAAGCAGGTCGGGAGACTGACAAAAACCTCCGGGAACCTCCGGGAACCTTGGGTGGGGCGCAAAGGCTCCAGAGGTTTCCGTTCAGGTTTCCTAAGTAGGACAGGGGCATTAACTCCAACACAACCCATTGTTAGTGTGTGGAGTGAGGGAGGAAACTGAAGATTTCGGAGAAAACCCACGCAGGTCGCGGGGAGAACGTGCAAACTCCGTACAGACAGCGCCCGTAGTCGAGATCGAACCGGTGTCTCTGGCGCTACAAGCGCTGTAAGGCAGCAGCTCTACCGCTGCCCCCACCGTGACCGCACGATTTTCAATCTGTCCTTTTGTTTTCCACCCTCTCCCCGTCTCCTGGTCTGCTCAGACACGAACCATAAGACAGTGAGTGCGATGATGGGCCACCCAATGCTGGGATCCCAGCCTCACATTGTTCCTCCACAACCTTTGGCTCTTAGAACAAACAGCCAGAGGTATTGAAGTGTTTGAACAGCTGTTTCCTTGGCTAAATATTTGCAGCTCCAGCTAATTTCCTGTTTCCTTGGTTCTCAATGGTTTTTTGGAAGAGAAGCAAAGGGTTCCAGTGAAGTCGTGTTCTAAACACTTGTGATCTGGAATGGCTCTGCAGGCAATGCTGTATCATAGAAGATTCATACAGTCATTAGGGATAGAGTCTCAGGGTGATACAATGTGGAAACAGGACCTTCGGCCCAACTTCTGTCTGAACCTTCTGAACACAGAATGATGTGTTACCCTGGGTTAAATAGAGAGTTGGGACACTTGTGATTTGGAATGACTGAGTTGAAGAAAGAACTGCAGATGCTGGGGAAATCGAAGGTAGACAAAAATGCTGGAGAAACTCAGCGGGCGAGGCAGCATCTATGGAGCGAAGGAAATAGGCAACGTTTCAGGTCTTTGGGTGTTGAGGGGGAAGGCAGGAGAAGGGGGTTGTGAGGGAGAGATAGATCAACCGTGATTGGCCGAGGGGGAGTAGACTTGATGGGCCGAATGGCCTAATTCTGCTGCTATGAACATATGATTGCAAAAGACCGAAACTTCATTCAAGGATTCGGGAACGACGGATACAACTGGGAATGTAAATACAGAGGCAAAAAGGGCAAACAGACTTCTACATGAGGAAAAATACAGTCCTGTTGGCTCCAAGCAATTTGCCTCACAATGGATTGTGTCTGAAGAAGGGTCTCGACCCAAAACGTCACCCATTCCTTCTCTCCAGAGATGCTGCCTGTCCCGCTGAGTTACTCCGGCATTTTGTGTCCACCTTCGGATTATATCTGAGGTCGTTTATTCTCGTGCACTGGGTGTACAGGTGGTTGGAAGGTCACGGGCTAACAATGAGGCATGAGCCCTCAGGCTATCTCCAACTCTCTCTAACCTACCATGTCACGGACTAATAAAGCAAGCAATCCACACTGCTGATTGAGGTTTGTCAACCTCTCAACAAGTGCCCTGTGTGTGTTTGTGTGTGTGTGTGTGTGTGTGTGTGTGTGTGTGTGTGTGTGTGTGTGTGTGTGTGTGTGTGTGTGTGTGTGTGTGTGTGTGTGTGTGTGTGTGTGTGTGTGTGTGTGTGTGTGTGTGTGTGTGTGTGTGTGTGGGTGTGTGTGTGTGTGTGTGTGTGTGTGTGTGTGGTGTGTGTGTGTGTGTGTGGGGTTTTTGCTGGGACAGGAAGGCCGGTCTGTTAGATTCAACCGAGTCCTTCTCATGGAACCAAATTCACAGAGGGAAGAAAGAGAGGGGAGAGGGAGGGGAGAGAGAGGGGGGGGGGAGAGTGAGAGGGAAAATAGAGAGAGGGGAGAAAGAGAAAGGAGGAGGGAGAGGGAGAGGGAGGGAGAGAGGGGGGGGAGGGAGGGGGAGGGGGGGAGAGGCAGAGAGGGAGAGAGAGGGAGGGGAGAGGGAGGGAGAGGGAGAGGGGGGGAGAGGGAGAGAGAGAGGGAGGGGGGGGGAGAGGGAGGGAGAGGGGGAGAGGGGGAGGGAGAGGGAGAGAGGAGAGGGAGAGGGAGAGGGGGAGGGAGAGGGGGGAGAGGGAAGAGGGGGGAGGAAGAGAGAAGGGGAGAGAGAAGGGAGAGAGTGGGGGAGGGAGAGGAGGGGGGGAGGGAGAGGGGGGAGAGGGGGGGAGGAGGGAGGAGAGGGAGAGGGAGGGGGGAGAGGGGGGGGGGAGAGGGAGGGGGAGAGGGGGGGGGGGGGGAGAGGGAGGGGGGGGGAGGGAGAGGGGGGGAGAGAGAGGGGGGGGGGGGGAGAGAGAGAGAGAGAGAGAGAGAGAGCGAGAGCACACATCACACATCAAGGTTCTAACCCCCCCACCATCGAAGGGATTTACCGGAGTCACTGCTCAAAAAGGCAGCCGGCATCGCCAGAGACCCCGGACCACCCTGGCCACACTCTCATCTCACCCCTGCCATCGGGAAGAAGATACATGAGCCTGAAAATTGTCACGTCCAGGTTCAGGAACAGCTTCTTCCCTACAGCCCTGCACCCTATTAAACACTACAACCTCCAAAGAAACATAGAAACATAGACAATAGGTGCAGGAGTAGGCCATTCGGCCCTTCGAGCCTGCACCGCCATTCAATATGATCATGGCTGATCATCCAACTCAGTATCCCGTCCCTGCCTTCTCTCCATACCCCCTGATCCTTTTAGCCACAAGGGCCACATCTAACTCCCTCTTAAATATAGCCAATGAACTGTGTGGCCTCGACTACCTTTATTATATTGTTTGCTTCCAGAGATTCGTATCTGTGTGTGATAAAGGTCTATAGAAAAAAAGTATTTGAGAGTTGGGTTAGATACACTTCAAGACGTGTTTTCAAAAACTTATTGGACCGTTTACACTACTCCTATAGTAAACATAGAAACATAGTAAAATTTCATTGTTCTATCTGGGACCATTCGGCCCTTCGAGCCTGCACCTTGAGATTCACATGATCATGGTTGATCATCCAACTCAGTAGAGTCTGTTGCTCAGAGGATGGAAATCCATAGGACCTGAGGACTTAGCCACAAGGGCCACATCTAACTCCCTCTAATAAATATGAGCCAATGAACTGTGTGGCCACAGAGACTACCGGTGTATTTTATTGTTTGTGGCTTTGTAGTGTAAGATACATTTGGATCGGTGTGTGTGTAGAGTCGTGTGTGTGTGTGTCATGGAATGTGTGTGTGGTGTGTGTGTGTGTGTGCCCACCTTGTGTGTGGCCAACATGTCCCAGCTACACTGTGTGCCCGCGTTTGGTCCCTATCCACACCCATGTGTGTGTATTCAGGTAATATGGATCTATATACACAAAATTGCTGGAGTAACTCAGCGGTATATATACACACACAGCAAGGAAATAGGCACACGTTTCGGGCCGAAGCGTCGCTTATTGGATTGTTCGCTCCACACTGTACTATGTTTGATATTCTGTTGCAAGTAAGAATGTCGATTGTTCTAGCATCTGGGACACATGACAATAAAACGCTCTTGACTCTTGAGAATGTACAAAATCATGAGAGGAATAGATCGGGCAGATGCACAGAGTCTCTTGCCCAGAGTAGGGAAATCGAGGACCAGAGGACATAGGTTTCAGGTGAAAGGGGAAAAGATTTAATAGGAATCTGAGGGGTAACTGTTTCACACAGAGGGTGGCCGGTGTATGGAACGAGCTGCCAGTTGTGGCTATCCCAATGTTTAAGATACATTTAGATCGAGTCATAGTCGTAGAGTCGTAGAAAAGTCAGAGTCATGGAATGATGATGAGAGGGGAAGACAGAGTTGATGTGGCCCAACTTGCCCACACGGGCCAACATGTCCCAGCTACACTAGTCCCACCTGCCCGCGTTTGGTCCCTATCCCTCCATACCTGTCCTATTCAGGTAATATGGATAGGTAGGTACACAAAATTGCTGGAGAAACTCAGCGGGTGCAGCAGCATCTATGGAGCGAAGGAAATAGGCAACGTTTCGAAGGAAATAGGCGACGTTTCGAAGGAAATAGGCGACATTTCGAAGGAAATAGGCGACGTTTCGGGCCGAAACCCAAGGGTTTCGGCCCGAAACGTTGCCTATTTCCTTCGCTCCATAGATGCGGCTGCACCCGCTGAGTTTCTCCAGCAATTTTGTGTACCTTCGATCTTCCAGCATCTGCAGTTCCCTCTTGAACATATGGATAGGTATATGGATAGGATAGGTTTGGAGCCAAACGCGGGCAGGTGGGACTAGAGCAGCTGGGACACGTTGACCGGTGTGGGCAAGTTGGGCCGAAGGGCCTGTTTCCACACTCTATGACTCTATAAGAAGGCCATTCAGCCCATTCTGTCCTTTCTGCCCCAAAATTGACTTTAGGTTAATCGCACCTGCTACCACTGGGTCCGTAGCCTTCCAGTTTATTGATCAAGAACCCATCCAGGTTTAGTTTTAGTTTAGGTTTGAGATTCAGCGCCTTAAGAGGCCCTTCAGCCCATAGAGTCCACACCGACCAGCGACCCCCGCACACCAACACTATGCAACACACACCAAGGACAGTTCTTACATTGTTCTAATAACAAGCCAATTAACCTACAAACCTGTATGTCTTTGTTCGAAATGCTACACCTGGAAGATATGAGATTCCTTCTAGCAGGCAAACCAGACCATTTCCAAAAGATTTGGTCTCCATTTCTCGACTTCAGATTCAGATTCAGATTCAGATTCAGATTCGATTTTAATTGTCATTGTTCAGTGTACAGTACAGAGACAACAAAATGCATTAGATTTACTACAAGTATAAGGCGCAATAGAATTCTGAAAATAAATGGTTTCGGGACCTGGTGATGGGGGGAGGAAAAATACGAAGTTGGTATATCCCTTATATCTCTCTTTTTTTTACTTTTAATATATCTTCTGTTTTCTTTTTCTCTTTTTCTTTTTCTATGGCTTGCGTCTGAATTCTCTTTCGAATTTTTCATGTCTGAGAGTCTCTTTTGATCACTCTTTCATACACTTACTATTCTATTTCACTCTCGTTCCTTTTCTGCTTTTTAAAGTTTAATATATGAAGTGGTACAGGAAATGTATTATGTTATTTTGGCATATATTATTCTAATGTACACTACTAATAAATAATTATTTTTTATTTTTTTAAGTTAAAAAAAAAATCCTGTACGTCTTTGGAGTGTGGGAGGAAACCGAAGATCTCGGAGAAAACCCACGCAGGTCACGGGGAGAAGGTACACACTCCGTACAGACAGCACCCGTGGCAGGGATTGAACTTGGGTCTCTGGTGCTGGAAGGCAACAACTCTACCACTGTGCCACCCACCATTGCTCCATGCAGTAAATGATTATTTTTTCCTTACTTGCTTTTTGGAGGAAGGATGACTTGCTTTCTGTGGGGTTAGAGGTGGATGATGAGGTCTTTGTACTTTAGACTTTAGATGTACTCTAGTCTAGAGTGGTATGGGTATCTAGGACCAGAGGGCACGGCCTCAAAATAGAAGGTGGCTTTTATATTTCCACTAGTGGAAACATCCTCTAACACAAAGCTGGGTGGCAGTGTGAACTGTGAAGAGGATGTTAGGAGGTTGCAGGGTGACCTGGACAGGTTGAGTGAGTGGGCAGATGCGTGGCAGATGCAGTATAATATAGATAAATGTGAGGTAATCCACTTTGGCAGCAAAAACAAGGGGGCAGATTGTTATCTCAATGGGGTTAGGTTAGGTAAGGGGGAGGTGCAGCGAGACCTGGGTGTCCTTGTACACCGGTCACTGAATGTTGCCGTGCAGGTACAGCAGGCAGTGAAGAAAGCTAATGGAATGTTGACCTTCATAACAAGAGGATTTCAGTATAGGATTAAAGAGGTTCTTCTGCAGTTGTACAGGGCTCTGGTGAGACCACATCTGGAGTATTGTGTACAGTTTTGGTCTCCTAATTTGAGGAAGGACATCCTTGTGATTGAGGCAGTGCAGCGTAGGTTTACGAGATTGATCCCTGGGATGGCGGGACTGTCACATGAGGAAAGGTTGAAAAGACTAGGCTTGTATTCACTGGAGTTTAGAAGGATGAGGGAGGATCTTATAGAAACATACTAAATTATAAAAGGGCTGGACAAGCTAGATGCAGAAAAAATGTTCCCAATGTTGGGCGAGTCCAGAACCAGGGGCCACAGTCTTAGAATAAAGGGGAGGCCATTTAAGACTGAGATGAGAAAAAACTTTTTCACCCAGAGAGTTGTGAATTTATGGAATTCCCTGCCACAGAGGGCAGTGGAGGCCAAACCATTGGATGGATTTAAGAGAGAATTAGATAGAGCTGTAGGGACTAGTGGAATCAAGGGATATGGGGAGAAGGCAGGCACGGGTTATTGATTGGGGACGATCAGCCATGATCACAACGAATGGCGGCGCTGGCTCGAAGGGCCGAATGGCCTCCTCCTGCACCTATTTTCTATGTTTCTACACCCATTCTATCCAGGCCTTTCAGATGAAGTCCCCCCTCACCCTTTTACCCCCTCACTCCACCAGGTATTCCCCGCCTGTGACAGAGAAGCATTCAGAGTCACATCCCCGCAATCAGTGCTGTGATAATGTGTGGTTACACAGAAAAGCTGGAGAAACTCAGCGGGTGCAGCAGCATCTATGGAGCGAAGGAAATAGGCAACGTTTCGGGCCGAAACCCTTCTTCAGACTGATCAGGGGTGGGGGTGGGTGGGGACAAGAAAGGGAAAAGGAGGAGTAGCCGGAAGGCTGGAGGGTCACATCCCAAGCAATCAGTGCTGTGATCCCCAAACGGATGTGATAATGTGTACACTGTTGACCAGCGGTCTAATGGCGACAAGCTCAGAACGCAGCAACTCAGGTGATGTGCAAAACGTAAGCTTGGAATCTTGTTCAGTTCAGTCCAGTTTAGCTTATTGTCACGTGTACTGAGGTACAGTGAAAAGCTTTTGTTGTGTTATCACTACGCTTTATATAAACATCTTAGGAACCCTCAGGAGATATGGGGGTATAGCTCAGTGGTAGAGCATTTGACTGCAGATCAAGAGGTCCCAGGTTCAAATCCAGGTGCCCCCTCTTTTGGCACATTCTACCAATGGGATAGAAGCTGGAGTGGACAATTTGGCCCTTTGGGTCCATACTGTACATCATCGTTCATTCCTGCACCTCATTCCTGCTCCCCCTATCTCTTTATTCCTTCAACATTAACAAATGTATCAACGTGCTTCTTGACGTGTCCATCGGTGGTGTGTAAGTCCACAGGATCTCGTGTCTCGGGGCAAGGAACATTCACTGACCTCGGTTCGAAATGGCAAACTCCAAACCCTGCATCTGTGATCCCTGGTTCCAAAGATCTGGTTTTTGTTGGTAAAGTCCACCCTGCATGTAATCCATTTCCAGTTGTCAGCATGGGCGGCACAGCGGTAGAGTTGCCGCCTCGTTGCGTCAGGGGACCAGGTTCGATTTTGACTACGGGTGCTGATTGTGCGGAGTTTGCACGTTCTCCCCGCGACCGCATGGGTCTTCCTCGGGTGCTCCGTTTCCCCCCCAAATTCGTATAGGTTCACCGGCTTCAGCAAAGATCGTAAATTGTCCCTAGTGTGTGTAGGATAGTGATATTGTGCAGGGATCGCTGGTCGGCACGGACTCGGTGGGCCGAAGGGCCTGTTTCCACACTGTATCTGAACTACTATCAACCTTATTGGAGACCCTTGGACTATCTTTAATCAGACTGGCATTATCTTACACTAAACATTATTCCTGTTTTCATGTATCTGTACACTGTAAACGGCTCCTCGATTGTAATCATGTGTGGTCTTCCCCACTGACTGGTTAGCACGCAACAAAAGCTTTTCACTGTACCTCGGTACACGTGACAATAAACTAAACTGAACTGATACACTAGTCCCACCTGCCTGCGTTTGGCCCATATCCTTCTAAACCTGTCCTATCCATGTACCTGTCTAAATGCTTCGTAAAATCTTCTATTTTAATCATATTTACCATTCCAGCCCGCCCTCAAGTAATGAACACGTTCCACTATTAGAGACATCCACAGGTCGTTTTAGTCCGTAAGTCAGAAAATACATAAGTATTGTTCAGCGTGTTAACGTTCAAAGATCCTACAGCGGGCAAGATAGATCACTCGACGAAAAAGACGGAGACGGTCGTGGGCAGATTTTCGGCCCCATTCCCGTAACCGGCTTCCGTCTCTGCACCAAAGATCCCGTAGCGGAGCAAACATAGAAACATAGAAAACATAGACAATAGGTGCAGGAGTAGGCCATTCGGCCCTTCGAGCCTGCACCGCCATTCAATATGATCATGGCTGATCATCCAACTCAGTATCCCGTACCTGCCTTCTCTCCATACCCTCTGATCCCCCTTAGCCACAAGGGCCACATCTAACTCCCTCTTAAATATAGCCAATGAACTGGCCTCAACTACCTTCTGTGTGGCAGAGAGTTCCAGAGATTCACCACTCTCTGTGTGAAAAAAAGTCTTCTCATCTCGGTTTTAAAGGATTTCCCCCTTATCCTTAAACTGTGACCCCTTGTCCTGGACTTCCCCAACATCGGGAGCAATCCTCCTGCATCTAGCCTGTCCAACCCCTTAAGAATTTTGTAAGTTTCTATAAGATCCCCTCTCAATCTCCTAAATTCTAGAGAGTATAAATCAAGTCTATCCAGTCTTTCTTCATAAGACAGTCCTGACATCCCAGGAATCAGTCTGGTGAACCTTCTCTGCACTCCCTCTATGGCAAGAATGTCCTTCCTCAGATTTGAAGACCAAAACTGTACGCAATACTCCAGGTATGGTCTCACCAAGACCCTGTACAACTGCAGTAGAACCTCCCTGCTCCTATACTCAAATCCTTTTGCTATGAATGCAAAGATAACTAGCGCGGAGACGGAAGCCGGTTACGGAAACATCCTCGTAAAAATAAAAGTACTTTGGTAAAAATCTTCTCCTCATTTTCAGAATTTTAATTTATTAACACAAACTGTTCCCCCGCAACGTTGATTACACTGCGGTTCGGGTCGGGTCGGGTCGGGTCGGGTCGGGTTACTGAAATGGATGAAAAAAAGGCCCACGTTCCGCTCCGTTGCATACTACACATCAGCCCATCGCATTTAGCAGGAGTGGTCTATCTTGCTCCGCTATAGGATCTTTGGTAACGATAGCTCCACAGTATTTTCCTACAGACATCACAAACATATGAGACTGCTAAGAAATAACAATTAGAAAAAGTAGATAGAGAGAGGGGGTAACTAGTTGTGTCACTCATGGGAACCAGCGTATGTATGTATGAACGAGATCAGCAACCTCATCAGGAAGGCTGGCTCAGTCCTGGTGGTGGAGTCAGACTCACGGAAGGGGAGTTCACGGAGGGGAGGATGCTCCTCAAACTGCGGAGCATCCTGGACAATACAGCTCACCCCCTCCATGTCACACACTGGTCAACCTGAGGAGCACCTTCAGCAACAGACTGGTTCCACCAAGATGCAGGACAGAACTTCCTGCTTTCAGCTTCCAGGAATGAGCTTCCAGTGGAAGTGGTGGAGGCAGGTTCGTTGGTATCATTTAAAAATAAATTGGATAGGCATATGGATGAGAAGGGAATGGAGGGTTATGGTATGAGTGCAGGCAGGTGGGACTAAGGGGAAAAAGTTGTTTGGCACGGACTTGTAGGGCCGAGATGGCCTGTTTCCGTGCTGTAATTGTTATATGATTATATGGTTATAGAACACCACAGGAGATCCTTCTGTGCTGCGGCTATCAAACTGTACAACCCCTCCCCCTTCTGTCGTGGGGTAAACTGACTCCCCCCCCCCCCCCCCCCCTCCCCACCCCTCTTCCCCAATCCTTTCCACTCGTCACTTTAATTTTATATATTTCATGCATTTTGTATTTTATGACTGTTGGCTGATCAATATCCCTCCTGGGATCAATAAAGTTATGTCGTGTCATATATCGTAAGTAGGTCGAACTTTTGAATTTAATAATATTATGGACACTCGTTCATGTCAGATGTTCAAAATCCGGGGACAGTCTGTACCAGAATCTCTGAACTATAGGCTCTATCACCAGACTGATTCCTGGGATGTCAGGACTTTCATATGAAGAAAGACTGGATAGACTCGGCTTGTACTCGCTAGAATTTAGAAGATTGAGGGGGGATCTTATAGAAACTTACAAAATTCTTAAGGGGTTGGACAGGCTAGATGCAGGAAGATTGTTCCTGATGTTGGGGAAGTCCAGTACTAGGGGTCACACAGTTTAAGGATAAGGGGGAAATCTTTTAGGACTGAGATGAGAAAAACATTTTTCACACAGAGAGTGGTGAATCTGTGGAATTCTCTGCCACAGAAGGGAGTTGAGGCCACAGTTCATTGGCTATATTTAAGAGGGAGTTAGATGTGGCCCTTGTGGCTAAAGGGATCTGGGGGTATGGAGAGAAGGCAGGGATGGGATACTGAGTAGGATGATCAGCCATGATCATATTGAATGGCGGTGCAGGCTCGAAGGGCCGAATGGCCTACTCCTGCACCTATTTTCTATGTTTCTATGAAATATTATCTTTTATATTCTCTCCTCATCCCATTCTCTCCCAGTGCTGATATCATTACAACTTTCTATATCCACTATCCAGCAGCTTCTTCTAACAAACCTCTGGAGTTCCTGATCACCAACAATTCTCTCATCACCTGCAACGTATATCCTTCCATCCGGAGATAGTGCCTGTCCCGCTGAGCTACTCACAAAACCGTAGTGTAAACCAGCATCTGCAGTTCCTTCCTCCACCTATAAACTATTAATGGGCTATACGTATGCTGCAGTATATAGACTAAAGAAGGGTCTCCTCTCGAAAAGTCATCCATTCCTTCTCTACAGAGATGCTGCCTGTCCCGCTGAGTTACTCCAGCATTTTTGTGTGCATCTACAGTCGAGAGATGGTTACAAGGGCACTCACATTTCAGAGGACCTCACATGGTCCACCAACACCGCTGCGCTGGTCAAGAAGGCACAGCAACGACTGTTCTTTCTGAGGACATTGAAAAAGACTGGTCTGCCCCAACAGCTGCTGACAACGTTCTACCGCTGCACCACAGAGAGCATATTAACGTATGGCATCTCTGTGTGGTATCTCAGCTGCACGGAGGCGGAGAGGAGAGCTCTTCACCGTGTCGTCCACAGAGCGCAGAGGATTATTGGGACACAGCTACCAGCCTTGGAGGGCATCTACCACACACGGTGCCTCAGGAAGGCCATCAGCATCCATAAAGACTCATCACACCCCTGTAACGGACTGTTCGAACTACTTCCCTCCGGCAGACGTTACAAGGCCTTCTACGCCCGAACCTCCAGACCCAGAAACAGCTTCATTCCCAGAGCTACAGCGGCTCTGAACCGGCCCTGCTGAATGTCCCCCCATCCCCCTGGACTGTCTCCCTCAGATGGTCACGACACACAGACACATCTGCACTTTAGTCTATTTTACTGTTGTAATGTTCTTTGTACAAACCATGTTCTCGGGGGATCTAAACCTAAATTTTAGTAGCTACTTAAGTTATGATGTCGGATGGAAGCTGCATACACATTGCGTTGCGTTCATGTGCAATGACAATAAAATATATTATTATTATTATTATGTTATGTTGTGCTGTGGGGTGTGCAGATATAGAG
Source organism: Leucoraja erinaceus (assembly GCF_028641065.1). Classification (NCBI taxonomy): domain Eukaryota; kingdom Metazoa; phylum Chordata; class Chondrichthyes; order Rajiformes; family Rajidae; genus Leucoraja; species Leucoraja erinaceus. The sequence continues at coordinate 2,313,048 of NC_073403.1, read as the reverse complement.
TCGTACAGAATGGAAACAAGCTCTCCAGCCCAACTTGGTGCAGAGTTAGATAGTCATACACAATGGAAACAAGTGCTTTGGCCCAACTTGTCCTTGCAGATCAAGATAGACAATAGACAATAGGTGCAGGAGTAGGCCATTCGGCCCTTCTAGCCAGCACCGCCATTCAATGTGATCATGGCTGATCATCCCCAATCAGTACCCCATTCTTGCCTTCTCCCCATATCCCCTGACTCCGCTGTTTTTAAGAGCCCTATCTAGCTCCAGAGAACCTGCCTCCACCACCATCTGAGGCAGAGAATTCCACAGCCCCATCTCACCTAGTCCCATTCGCCTGCAAGTGGTTGCAGAGCTTACAATCCCACTGTACATGGTGAATCTGTATGTAACAAATAAAGTTGATCGACTTGACTGGTAGGTACAGGATACTGAGTTGGATGATCAGCCATGATCATATTGAATGGCGGTGCAGGCACGAAGGGCCGAATGGCCTCTACTCCTGCACCTATTGTCTATGTTTCTCTGTTTCTATGACTGCATTTGCCCCTTCATTCGTATCTGCCCCCAAATCATTCCCACACATCTAGCCGTCCAAGACTCTTCAGAATGCTGTTGAAATGCCTCAAATGCCTCAAATGCCTCGTCTGTATGCACTCACCACCCACTAAGTGAGAAACACTAACCCCTGTTAAATCTTTCCCCTCGCACCTTAAACCTCTTATCGTTCTTGGGCCCCAGTTGGTTTTGCATTGTGTAAATCAAATTAAATGAAGGCATTTTTTGTTGAAATCAATCAATTTAGTCCAACCAAAATCAGAAAATACTCTGCCGTTAATCAGGATTGTAGTGGAGATAATATGGCATTGTCTTTAGGGTTGTTGATATTACTCTAAGCTTAAGGGGAGTTTAGTAAATGCATATGTTAAGCTCTCTAGTAAACGCCAGTATTAAGAGTGATGGAAAAAGCGTTGGCAAACGCAGTCTATTTGCAGGCTATTTGTTCCAGCGTTAAGATCATCAAATCTGAATGAGTTGGAGTGGTGTTGGCACTAGGAGCAGGGTTTGTGCAAACATTGTCGTGCAGACCAGCAGGAGACAGGGAGATACCAATGATCCATGGTGTCTGTCCCTAGAATTACTTCAATCTGCTCAGTGTTTGCTGTGTCTGGTCATTCTAACCCCACAGCATTAATCTGGATCGTTGCAATTAGCCAGCACCACTCAATTCAATTCAATTTTCAATTCCATTCAACTTTAATGTCATGGCACAAATACAAGTATGAGTACAACGAAATGCAGTTTTGCGTCAGTCCGTAGTAGTTGTACATAAAGAAAAACAAAAAATATAGAAAGAGGGAAGATACAGAATAATCAAAAAATACAGAATAATTAAACAGTGGGGACGGAGGGACCGGAGAAATCTATCGTCGGGACTCCGAGTTCAGCAATGTGATTGTGTTGTTGTAGAAGCTTTTCCTCATCCTACTAGTACGTGACCTGAGGCTCCTGTACCAACTCCCTGATGGGAGGAGAGCAAACAGTCCATGGTTGGGGTGGGAGGGGTCCTTGATGATCTTCCCAGCCCGTCTCAGACACCGTTTTCGGTGGAGGGCATCCATGGCAGGGAGCGGGGCACCGATGATGTTTTCACCACCCGTTGTAGTGCCTTCCTGTCCGCAGCAGTGCAGCTGCTGTACCATACCGTGAAGCAGGTGGTCAGGATACTCTCTATGGTACAGCGGTAAAAGTTGGTCAGGATCTGGGGGGACAGGTGGGCTTTCTTGAGCCTCCTCAGGAAGTAAAGGCGCTGCTGTGCCTTTTTGATCAGTTTGGAGGTATTGAGGGACCAGGACAGATCCTCCGAGATATGTACTCCGAGGAATTTATAGTTGGAGACGCGCTCCACCTCAGTCCCGTTTATATGGATGGGGGTATGACTGCCTCCTCTGGTCTGCCTGAAGTCAACAATAATCTCCTTCGTCTTTTTGGAGTTGAGGACGAGGTTATTGTCAGGTGCTGGATCTCATCCCTGTAGGCTGACTCATCGTTGTCGCTGATCAGTCCTACTACCGTGGTATCGTCAGCAAACTTAATAATGGCGTTGGATCCGTACTTTGGGATGCAGTCGTGGGTGAAGAGGGAGTAGAGGAGAGGGCTGAGCACACAGCCCTGTGGCACTCCGGTGTTAGAAACATAGAAATTAGGTGCAGGAGTAGGCCATTCGGCCCTTCGAGCCTGCACCGCCATTCAATATGATCATGGCTGATCATCCAACTCAGTATCCCGTACCTGCCTTCTCTCCATACCCTCACCCTCCTGAACCCTCTCCTCACCCTCCTGGAGGGTGGAGGAGGGGGAAAGAGGGAAGATGGAGGGAAGAGAGAGAGGGGGGAAGGAGGAGAAGAGAGTGGGGGAGAGAGGGGGAAGGAGGAGGAGGAAAGAGGGAAGATGGAGGCACACCATTTTGGAGGGGAAAGAGAGTGGGGGAGAGAGGGGAGGAGGAGAAGGGCCGAGGAAGGGGAGAGGAGACGAGAGAGAGGGAAGGTGGAGGGGGGGAGTGATGAGAGAAGTCGAGGAGGAGAGGGGGGAGGGAGAGAGAAGAGGGGGGAGAGAGGAGGGAGGGAGGAGATTGAGAGGAGGAGAGGGGCACAGAGAAGGTGGCACTCCGGTGGGAAGGAGTGGAGGAGGAGGAGTTATTGACCCTAACAGACTGTGACCCAGTGCACAGAGAGTGGTAGTGTTCAGTGTTTTATAGTGGAGGAGGTGAGGTTATTGACCCTAACAGACTGTGGTCTGTTAGTGAGGAAGTCCAGTGTCCAGTTGCAGAGGGAGGTGGAGATGCCAAGTCCACTGAGTTTGGTGATCAAGCTGGCGGGGATGACGGTGTTAAAGGCAGAGCTGAAATCAATGAACAGCAGCCTGATGTAGGAGTTGTTGTAGTCCAGGTGGGTCAGGGCAGAGTGTAGGGCCGCCGATATGGCGTCCTCTGTAGACCTGTTGGTCCGGTAGGCAAACTGATGGGGGTCCAGTGTGGGGGGGAGGCAGGCTTTGAGGTGAGCCAAGATCAGCCGCTCAAAGCACTTTGCAATGACAGGGGTGAGTGCCACTGGGCGGAAATCGTTGAGACTCCCTGTAGCTGACTGTTTGGGCACTGGCACGATGGTTGATGTCTTGAGGGAAGTGGGGACAACACCCTGGGCCAGTGAGAGATTGAAAATGTCGGCGAGGACTGGGGATAGTTTTACAAATAGAGTTTTACAATTTACTATAGAGTTTCCATAGAAACATAGAAACATAGACAATAGATGCAGGAGTAGGCCATTCGGCCCTTCGAGCCTGCACCATTCGCCATTCAATATGATCATGGCTGATCATCCAACTCATCATCCAACTGATCATCCAACAGAGGCAGTATCCCATCCCTGCCTTCTCTCCATACCCCCTGATCCCTTTAGCCACAAGGGCCACATCAAACTCCCTCTTAAATATAGCCAATGAACTGGCCTCAACTGGCTTCAAATAGGGCCGAAACCCAAAGGAAATAGGCAACGTTTCGGGTCGAAACCCGAAGGGTTTCGGGACGAAACGTTGCCTATTTCCTTCGCTCCATAGATGCTGCTGCACCCGCTGAGTTTTTGGCTGATCATCCAAATCAGTATCCCGTACCTGCCTTCTCTCCATACCCCCTGATCCCTTTAGCCACAAGGTCCACATCTAACTCCCTCTTAAATATATCCAATGAACTGTGTGGCCTCAACTACCTTCTGTGGCAGAGAGTTCCAAAGATTCACCACTCTCTGTGTGAAAAATGTTTTCCTCATCTCGGTCCTAAAAGATTTCCCTCTTATCCTTAAACTGTGTGACCCCTTGTTCTGGACTTCCCCAACATCGGGAACAATCTTCCTGCATCTAGCCTGTCCAACCCCTTAAGAATTTTGTAGGTTTCTATAAGATCCCCCTCAATCTTCTAAATTCTAGCGAGTATAAACCGAGTCTATCCAGTCTTTCTTCATACGTACCTCGGTGACTGCCAGTCATCCCCCCCCCCCCCCCCGGACACTTATTATTTATTTTTTATTCAAATCGTTTGCTATGTCGCTCTTCAAGGGAGATGCTAAATGCATTTCGTTGTCTCTGTACTGTACACTGACAATGACAATTAAATTGAATCTGAATCTGAATCTGAATCTGAAAGTCCTGCCATCCCAGGAATCAGTCTGGTGAACCTTCTCTGTACTCCCTCTATGGCAAGAATGTCTTTCCTCAGATTAGGAGACCAAAACTGTATGCAATATGGTGGGGGGGAGGGGGGGGGGACATTTTCCCCACACCCCACCCCCTTCTGTATGTTTACAGAGTTTGCACAGTTTGAGTTGGCTGAAGGCTGTAATTGCTGCTAAATCTGGCAAAAACTAAATGGGGGGAGTTGATAAACAGTGGGTTTGTGGCTCCGCAAACAGATAAAGACGCTGGGGGTTGGGATGCCCAGGTGGGGCCTTGGGACTGGCTGGTGTTTATAAGCCATGCATAATGGCAGAGGCTAACCACTCACTCTCTCTGCAAACAAGATTGGGAGCTTAGGGTGGAGAGCCTGTTTGTGTGCCCAGTTGATTCAGTGTCAGCTTGGTGGCACAATCTCATTAATTTTAAGCTGTTAACAACTAATTGCCCCTCCCTTCCCATTAGCCGAGCAAACAAGTTAATTGGGCCAAAGATTGGACTGGAAGCCTTAAAAAGCCCGAGTGTAGGAGGCTGCAAACCTTCAAGGGGCTTCAACCAACCACCCACCAGATCCAGATCCAGATCCAGATCCAGATCCAGCTCCATACTGAGTATCCAGCTTTTTTTTTGTTTGCGTCTGTTTAGGCCGTGTTACCCCACTTTCATCTAGGGTTGATGATGTGTGCGGCAGTCAAGCTGATGGCTCTTTGGCTGTGCTTCCTGGCGTTCCTTCCCACTGCAAGTGGCTATATCTGGGCCTGGATGTTGTCTCTCCCGTACAAGGCGCCTCAGGAGGTCTACGCAAAGAGCAACTCCGAGCCACTGCCGAGCGAGCTGCAGAATGAGGTGAGTGCACGGTAGAGGGTGGCTTTGAAGCCGGAACATGTTGGCCGGTGTGGGCAAGTTGGGCCGAAGGGCCTGTTTCAGATTCAGATTCAATTTTAATTGTCATGCAGTGCCATTACAGATGAACGAAATGGCATTTAGCATCCAACTCAAGAGCGACATAGCAAATGATTTGAATAAATAATAATAAGTGTCTGATCCCCTTAGGGGGGGGGGCCACATTGGCAGTCCCGAGGTACGTTGTAGTAGATGACAGCCGCCGGAAAGAAGCTGTTCCTCGACCTGCTGGTTCGGAGAACGGAGAGACCTCAGCGCCTCCCTGTGTAGAAAAAAGTTCTTCTCCATGGTCGGGGTTAGAGGAGTCCCCCCTTATCCTTAAGCTGTGCAGACAGCGTTGCTGGACTTCCTCAATGGAGGGGGAGCGTGGAACACCTGATCCGTGGGCAATTTTCCTGCCACCCCTCTGCAATGCCTTCCGGTCGGAGACAGAGCAGTTGCCATACCATACTGTGATGCAGTTGGTAAGGATGCTCTCGATGGTGCAGCGGTAGAAGTTAACCATATAACTTTATAACAATTACAGCACGGAAACAGGCCATCTCGGCCCTACAAGTCCATGCCGAACAAATTTTTTTTTCCCCCTTAGTCCCACCTGCCTCACTATGGCCATAACCCTCCATTCCCTTCTCATCCATATGAGACCAAAACTTTTACGATACCATTAGAAGATAGACACAAACCACTTCCACTGGGTCTCTGTGTAGCAGGGACCTTGTTCAGTCTCCTCAGGAAGAAGAAGACCGCTGATGGCCTGTTTCCACACTGTATCACTATATGATGGGCAGCATCTCTGGAGAGAAGGAATGGGTGACGTTTCGGGTCGAGACCCCCCATCCTCAGACTGAAGAAAGGTCTCGACCCGAAATGTCACCCATTTATTAGGGTATTAGGGTATGCAGTGATTATTGGTCGGTGCCGAACAAGATTTCTCATGCGAGTGTCTCTTTGGGAAATTGAAAACTTTGAACTGAATCTGCTGTCACTCCCGACAAACCAAGTACAACTAATTAGTCTGAAGAAGGGTCTCGGCCAGAAACGTCACCCATTCCTTCTCTCCAGAGATGCTGCCCGTCCCGCTGAGTTACTCCAGCTTTTTGTGTCTATCTTCGGTTTAAACCAGCACCTGCAGTTTTTTCCTACGCTTTAAAGATATCGTCTTGTGTGGCTTTCCATTGCTTCTAAACATTCCAAAGTGTTTTACGGCCATTTTTTAAAAACATAATCAGTTGTCCGGATCAATGCAATTTTTTTTTTTTCATTTAGCTTTGATGTTTGCAGCTTCTGACATGATTAACTCCCATATGATTCAGATCTCTCAATCTAGACATCATTTCTGAAGAAGGTCACACCGACCAGTAACATCACCCAAGGTAGACAAAAGTGCCGGAGAAACTCAGCGGCTGCAGCAGCATCTATGGAGCGAAGGAAATAGGCAACGTTTCGGGCCGAAACCCGGAAGGGTTTCGGCCCGAAACGTTGCCTATTTCCTTCAGGGTTTCGGCCCGAAACGTTGCCTATTTCCTTCGCTCCATCGATGCTGCTGCACCCGCTGAGTTTCTCCAGCACTTTTGTCTACCTTTGATTTTCCAGCATCTGCAGTTCCTTCTTAAACAGTAACATCACCTGTCCATGTTTGCCAGAGGGACTCAAAGTGCTGGAGTAACTCAGCAGGTCAGGCAGCATCTCTGGAGACAATGTGGATGGATGACATTAAAGAAAGCGAATGGTATGTTGGCTTTCATAGCAAAAGGATTTGAGTATAGGAGCAGGGAGGTTCTACTGCAGTTGTACAGGGTCTTGGTGAGACCACACCTGGAGCATTGCGTACGGTTTTGGTCTCCAAATCTGAGGAAGGACATTATTGCCATAGAGGGAGTACAGAGAAGGTTCACCAGACTGATTCCTGGGATGTCAGGACTGTCTTATGAAGAAAGACTGGATAGACTTGGTTTATACTCTCTAGAATTTAGGAGATTGAGAGGGGATCTTATAGAAACTTACAAAATTCTTAAGGGGTTGGACAGGCTAGATGCAGGAAGATTGCTCCCGATGTTGGGGAAGTCCAGGACAAGGGGTCACAGCTTAAGGATAAGGGGGAAATCTTTTAAAACCGAGATGAGAAGAACTTTTTTTCACACAGAGAGTGGTGAATCTCTGGAACTCTCTGCCACAGAGGGTAGTTGAGGTCAGTTCATTGGCTATATTTAAGAGGGAGTTAGATGTGGCCCTTGTGGCTAAGGGATCAGGGGTTATGGAGAGAAGGCAGGTACGGGATACTGAGTTGGATGATCAGCCATGATGATATTGAATGGCGGTGCAGGCTCGAAGGGCCAAATGGCCTGCTCCTGCACCTAATTTCTATGTTTCTATGTTTCTATGTTTCTATGACATTTCTGGTCTGGGCCCTTCTTCAGAAATGTTGCCGAGGCTGGGAGAACAGGTTCAGATGGGAGATACAGGGTTCCTGGAGAACATGGATAGGCAACGTTTGCAATCAAGCCCCTTCTGCAGTTTCTATATGATCTCCAGAGATGCTGCCTGACCTGCTGAGTTACTCCAGCACTTTGTGTCCTTTTGTGTAAACCAGCATCTGCAGTTCCTTGTGTGGGAAGGAACTGCAGATGCTGGTTTACACCAAAGATAGGCACAAAATGCTGGAGTAACTCAATGAACCAGGCAGCACCTCTGGAGAAAAACAATAAGGTCTGGAGGTAGACAAAAATGCTTGTTGCTTTTAGCTTTAGAGATACAGCATGGAAACAGGCCCTTCGGCCCACTGAGTCCATGCCAACCAGCGATCACCTGTTCATACTATTGTTTAAGAAGGAACTGCAGATGCTGGAAAATAAAAGGTAGACAAAAGCGCTGGAGAAACTCAGCGGGTGAGGTAGCATCTATGGAGCGAAGGAAATGGGCAACGTTTCGGGTCGAAACCCTTCTTCAGACCTCTGAAGTCCTGGAGTCCCAGTCTGAAGAAGAATCTCGACCGAAAATGTCACCTATTCCCTTTTCTCCACAGATGCTGCCTGACCCATGGAGTCAGCCAGCATTTTATGTCTACCATCTGCAGTTACTCGTTTACTCATTTCCTCTCCTGTGGTTTTCTTGACTGAACAGTAGATGGATTGGATGATTGAATCGGTAAATCAATGTTTTAATCAAAGCAACTTTAAAAGATCTGAAAGAACGTGCAGGAGTTAATTATTCCCTAAGTTCTCTGCATTAATGTGTATGCTAACCAGTCATGTAACAATCCAGGACATGCGTTTGTTCACTCTGCCTTTTATCTGAAGTAAATCTTAGGCATGGAAAGAATGCCTGTGAACAATATTTAACCAGGAGTTAAATGTAAAATTCAGTTGATTCTGGAAGAATAACATTATTCGGAGCTTCGGAAAATGTCAGCAAATGTTTTTAATTGAAAAGAATTTCCAAAGAGTAATTTCTATGTTTCGTGAGTAGCTATTGCCAGGATTCAAGAATGAAGCATTGTGGTGGAGATGGAGGGGAGGAGGGCAGGAGGGCTGGAGCCAAGTCACCTTGCTGATGAGAAGAACTGTTTTCACACAGAGAGTGGTGAATCTCTGGAACTCTCTGCCACAGAGGGTAGTTGAGGCCACAGTTCATTGGCTATATTTAAGAGAGAGTTAGATGTGGCCCTTGTGGCTAAGGGGATCAGGGGGTATGGAGAGAAGGCAGGTACGGGATACTGAGTTGGATGATCAGCCATGATCATATTGAATGGCGGTGCAGGCTCGAAGGGCCGAATGGCCTACTCCTGCACCTAATTTCTATGTTGCTGTCGTAGACTTTGCAAGCACCATCAGGACGTTGAAGAAACATTTAGACAGGTACATGGATAGGATAGGTTTTGAGGGATATGGGCCAAATGCAGGCAGGTGGGACGAGTGCAGCTGGGGCATGTTGAGACGAGTGGAATAGAGGACATGGGTTTAAGGTGAAGGGGACAAGATTTAATAGGAATCTGAGGGGTGATTTTTTTTTTTTTTTTTCCACCCACACACAGGGTGGTGGGTGTATGGAACCAGCTGCCGGAGGAGGTAATTGAGGCTGGGACTATCCCATCATTTAAGAAGCAGTTGGGACAGGTACATGGATGGGACGGGTTTGGAGGGATACGGGCCAAACGCAGGCAGGTGGGACTAGTGTAGATGGGGCATGTTGGTCGGTGAGGGCAAGTTGACTTGAACCAAATGGGTCAGTTTACTGCAGACTGACCTTGTCAGTACAGCTGCCACTAATTAGTTGTTCAGGAAGGAACTGCAGATGCTGGTTTAAATCGAAGACCAACACAAAATGCTGGAGTAACTCAGCGGGACAGGCAGCATCTCTGGAGAGAAGGAATGGGTGACGTTTCGGGCCGAGACCCTTCTTCAGACTAATTAGTTGTTATTGGTTTGTCCGGAGTGACAGCAGATTCAGTTCAAAGTTTTCAATTTCCCAAAGATATACTCGCATAAGAAATCTTGTTCGGCACCGACCAATAATCACCGCGTACCCTATTAAATAAATAAATGCCTTGCTTTTCGTTGAGCTCCACAGCACAGACGCGTTGGATTAAGTGACATCTAGTTTATACCAAACAAGCTGTGACATTTAACCATATTTAAAAAAAAAAAACTTTAATAACACTAGACAATAGGTGCAGGAGTAGGCCATTCGGCCCTACGAGCCAGCACCGCCATTCAATGTGATCATGGCTGATCATCCCCAATCAGTACCCCGTTCCTGCCTTCTCCCCATATCCCCTGACTCCGCTATTTTTAAGAGCCCAATCTAACTCTCTCTTGAAAGCATCCAGAGAACCTGCCTCCACCGCCCTCTGAGGCAGAGAATTCCACAGACTCACCACTCTCGGTGAGAAAAAGTGTTTCCTCGTCTCCGTTCTAAATGGCTTACCCCTTATTCTTAAACTGTGTGGCCCCTGGTTCTGGACTCCCCCAACATCGGGAACATTTTTCCTGCCTCTAGCGTGTCCAAGCCACTTAACAATCTTATATGTTTCAATGAGATCGCCTCTCATCCTTCTAAACTCCAGAGTGTACAAGCCCAGCTGCTCCATTCTCTCAGAATATAACCATCCATCCATGTTTGTTGAATGGACAACAGATGGTGGTGAAAATTGCCCAACGCATCACCGGTTCCTCGCTCCCCTCCATTGAGTCTGTCCAAAGCAAGCGTTGTCTGCGGAGGGCGCTCAGCATCGCCAAGGACTGCTCTCACCCCAACCACGGACTCTTTACCCTCCTACCATCTGGGAGGCACTACAGGTCTCTCCGTTGCCGGACCAGCAGGTCGAGGAACAGCTTCTTCCCTGCGACTGTTACACTACTCAACAACGTACCTCGGTGAATGCCAATCACCACCCCCGGACACTCCTCCCACAGGAAAAACACTATGACTGTATGCATGTAAATAGATTTATTTATTGAAATCATATTCTATGTCGCTCTTCCAGGGAGATGCTAAATGCATTTCGTTGTCTCTGTACTGTACACTGACAATGACAATTAAAGTTGAATCTGAATCTGAATTGGAGATGAAAAGAAATGGGCCTTAATGTCGATATTTATATTGTAGTTATTTTTCGTTGCATTGTTCCCCCTCAGGCACCTTGTGAGCTCGGCCACGACTGCGGCACGGGACTCTTTTGCGACCACCATTTTGGGCGTTGCGTCTCTTTGCGAGAACAAGGCGACTTCTGCCGGCGGGACGGTCAGTGTTCTCCAGGCCTGAGCTGCATGTTTGGCCAGTGCCATCTCACCATCCCTGACAGGCAGGAAGGTAAGAAAACTGTCGGGGACCCGGGTTCGATCCCGACTACGGGTGCTGCCTGTACGGAGTTTGCACGTTCTCACCGTTTGGCTTTACCCTGTGAGGAAGGACACCATTGCCATTGAGGCAGTGCAGCGTAGGTTCACGAGGTTAATCCCCGGGATGGCGGGACTCTCATCTGAGGAAAGATTGGAAAGACCGAACTTGTATTCACTGGAATTTAGAAGGATGAAGGGAAGAATCTTATAGAAACGTATAAAATTATAAAAGGACTGGACAAGCTAGATGCAGGAAAAACATTCCCAATGTTGGGGGAGTCCAGAACCAGGGGCCACACAGTCTAAGAATAAAGGGGAGGCCATTTAAAACTGAGGTGAGAAAAAAACGTTTTCACCCAGAGAGTTGTGAATTTGTGGAATTCTCTGCCACAGAGGGCAGTGGAGGCCAATTCACTGGACGAATTTAAAAGAGTTCGATAGAGCTCTAGGGGCGAGCAAAATCAGGGGATATGGGGAGAAGACAGGCATGGGTTACTAACGCACTAAGGATGATTTACAAATGCCAATTTACCAATTAGTGTGGGAGGAACCAAAGATCTCGGTGAAACCCCATACGTTGGGTCTCTGGTGCTGAAAGGCAGGAACTCTACCTGCCCTGAAAGTTGGGAAGGAGTCACCTGGATTAGAACTGCAGTCAAATGTTCCACCACTTAGCTATACCCCCTACCTGCCAACCTGTGATACTGCACCTATGACTCCAATATTACAACAGGTTGAAGACATCCTAAAGGGGCTGCTCCTCGCCTTCAGGCTGCATTTCTCACCCACATAGAAAATTAGGTGCAGGAGTAGAGGCCATTCGGCCCTTCGAGCCTGCACCGCCATTCAATATGATCATGGCTGATCATCCAACTCAGTAACCCATCCCTGCCTTCTCTCCATACCCCCTGATCCCCTTAGCCACAAGGGCCACATCTAACTCCCTCTTAAATATAGCCAATGAACTGTGGCCTCAACTGGCTTCAAATAGGGCCGAAACCCAAAGGAAATAGGCAACGTTTCGGGTCGAAACCCGAAGGGTTTCGGGACGAAACGTTACCTATTTCCTTTGCTCCATAGATGCTGCTGCACCCGCTGAGTTTTTGGCTGATCATCCAACTCAGTATCCCATCCCTGCCTTCTCTCCATACCCCCTGATCCCTTTAGCCACAAGGGCCACATCTAACTCCCTCTTAAATATAGCCAATGAACTTTGGCCTCAACTACCTTCTGTGGCAGAGAATTCCAGAGATTCACCACTCAAAAATGTTTTCCTCATCTCGGTCCTAAAAGATTTCTCCCTTATCCTTAAACTGTGTGGCCTCTTGTTCTGGACTTCCCCAACATCGGGAACAATCTTCCTGCATCTAGCCTGTCCAACCCCTTAAGAATTTTGTAAGTTTCTATAAGATCCCCTCTCAATCTTCTAAATTCTAGCGAGTACTAGCCGAGTCTATCCAGTCTTTCTTCATATGAAAGTCCTGACATCCCAGGAATCAGTCTGGTGAACCTTCTCTGTACTCCCTCTATGGCAAGAATGTCTTTCCTCAGATTAGGAGACCAAAACTGTATGCAATACTCCAGGTGTGGTCTAACCAAGACACTGTACAACTGCAGTAGAACCTCCCTGCTCCTATACTCAAATCCTTTTGCTATGAATGCTATCATACCATTTGCCTTCTTCACTACCTGCTGCACCTGCATGCCTACTTTTAATGACTGGTGTAACATGACCCCCAGGTCTCGTTGCATCTCCCCTTTTCCTAATCGGCCACTATTCAGATAATAGTCTACTTTCCTGTTTTTGCCACCAAAGTGGATAACCAAGTGGATAATTATACTGCATCTGCTATGCATTTGCCCACTCACCCAGCCTATCCAAGTCACCTTGCAGCCTCCCAGCATCCTCCTCACAGCTAACACTGCCCCCCAGCTTTGTGTCATCCGCAAACTTGGAGATATTGCATTCAATTCCCTCGTCCAAATAATCCTCATCTTTGGACACCCTGTGCGTAGGGGAGAGGGTAGGGCTGAAGATGTCCTGGTTGGGTTGCTCCTGGGCCCGGCCAAGCTGGCCATCCGCGATTCACGGCGCCAGACGGCGGAGGGCTCTACCCGAGCCAGCTGCCTGCCCCTTTTCCGGGGTTACGTCCGTGCCCGGGTGGGATTAGAAAAGGAATACGCCCTGTCTACGGGCACCCTGAGGGAGTTCCGGGACCGCTGGGCTCCGCAGGGTGTTGAATGTATCCTCAATAAGGATTGTATCATAGTTTATTATGGATATATGTTTGTATTGTATTATGGTGGTGGGTTCGGGCTTGTTTTATTGTAGTGTAAATATTATTTTTTAATAATTGAATAGATTTTTTGATTAAAAAAAAAAACCAAAAAAAAAAAAAAAAAAAAACCAGGTTGAAGACATTTGTGTCTCTCTCTATACTCAGTGTAAACCTGCAGTTGCTTCCTACACATGAAACCTTTGCTGCTTGCATTGCTCTAGGAGCCCGCTGCCAACTGGACGGAGACTGCGCTGGCTCCATGTGCTGCGCACGGCATCACGGCGAAATGATCTGCAAGAAGAGGTTAACCTTTGGCATGGATTGCTATGTACCCGACGGTGGGCTGGCCTACAGCATCAACCAGCTCTGCCCCTGTGACACGGGGCTCGTGTGCAGGAGCGGCAGGGTCACACGAGAGTAAGTACAAGATGCAACAAGCCTGCGGTCACTCTAGTCCAAAACAATCTGCATCTCATGATCACAGCCCTCATCTCAGTCTGAAGAAGGGTCTCGACCCGAAACGTCACCCATTTCTTCCATCCAGAGATCCTGCCTTTTCCACTGAGTTACTCCTAGCATTTTGTATCGATCTCCTGATCACTATCTGTACCGATCATTTTCAGTTCATAAGTCGTGGGAGCAGAATTAGGCCATTCGGCCCATTGTCTATTCCACCATTCAATCATTGTTGATCTATCTTACCTGCTCCTTTCTATCTTGGTTTTTCTTTCGTTAGTAATTGTATCTTTAAGGTGGTTCAGAGCAACTGACTCTGTACGATGGCAAAAATACAAATCCTTAACTTGAGCCACACAGTGTGGTCCCTCAACATAACGGATGGATTTTGGGTTGGCAAGACACAAAATGCTGGGGTAATCCCTGGAGAATATGGATATGGTGACGTTTCAGATCAGGACTCTGCTTCAGTTTGATGAAGGGTCCCAACTCGAAATGTTACACAAAATTGCTGGAGAAACTCAGCGGGTGCAGCAGCATCTATGGAGCGAAGGAAATAGGCGACGTTTCGGGCCGAAACCCTTCTTCAGACTGATGGGGGGGTGGGGGAGAAGGAAGGAAAAGGGGAGGAGGAGGAGCCAGAGGGCGGGCGGATAGAGGGTTAGGGTGGGAGGAGACAGTAAGGGCTAGCAAAATTGGGAGAATTCAATGTTAATGCCATCCGGACGCAAGCAACCCAGGCGGAATATGAGGTGCTGTTCCTCCAATTTCCGCTCTTGCTCACTCTGGCAATGGAGGAGACCCAGGACAGAGAGGTCGGATTGGGAGTGGGAGGGGGAGTTGAAGTGCTGAGCCACCGGGAGGTCAGGTTGGTTATTGCGGACCATTGTTATCAATCCATGTTCAGTTTAGAGATACAGCGCGGAAACAGGCCCTTCGGCCCACCGGCTCCGTGCCGACCAGCGATCCCCGCTCACTAACACTATCCTACACCCACTAGGGACAATTTTTACATTTACCAAGCCAGTTAACCTACAAACCTGCACGTCTTTGGAGTGTGGGACGAAACCGAAGATCTCGGAGAAAACCCACGCAGGTCACGGGGAGAACGTTCTCCAGAGCCTGACCCGCTGAGTTCCACCGGAACTTTGTGTCTGTCCTTGGGTACATTTTGCTTTTCATCCAAATCGCTGGTGGGAAATGAAAATCCACCACAGATTTGTGACCCTCACGACAGTAGTCATCACCTCCTAACTCAAAAGCAACTAGTCAATTCCCGTTGTATTAGACTTCAGAGATACAGCGCGGAAACTGACCCCTCGACCGATCGAATCTGCGCCGACCAGCGATCCCTGTACACTAGCACTATCCTACACACTAGGGACAATTTACAATTTTACCTGCTTTTTTACACTGAAGTTAGACACAAAATGCTGGAGTAACCCAGCGGGACAGGCAGCATTTCTGGAGAGAAGGAATCGGTGATGTTTCAGGTCGAGACCCTTCTTCCGACAGAGTCCGGTGGGGGGGGAAGAGAGAGAGTGTCTAGAGATATGGAGGGGGAAGGCGAGAAAACACCAGATCAAAGCAGACAATGGTACGGAAATGTAGAATGGTTAATTGTTAGCTGAGGGGAAGGTGGCAAGGGTGGTATGCCTCCTTGTCAGGGAGAACTATTGCTCAAACTCAGTACAGACAGCACCATAGACAGGATCCAACCAGGGTCTCTGGCGCTGTGAGGCAGCAACTCTACCGCTGTGCCACCCTGTTTTCTGTTTGGGAAGCAATTCACAATCCACGGCAGTTTAGCAGACCAAATACCGCATGCTGCAACCTTAGTTAGAACACCTTTGATGTGGTAACTTAAACGTTCTACTGAAAGTCAGTACAAACCATTTGCTCTCATGTTCTGCAAGCTGCAGATGTGAAAGATATGCGATGGATGACGGGGTGACAGTCGATACATTCCTCCTCTCCAGTGTAGGGCAGCGTTAGTGTGCGGGGATCGCTGGTCGGCGTGGGCTCGCTGAGCCAACAGGCCTGTTTCCGCGCTGTATCTCTACACATACAAAATAGGTGCAGGAGTAGGCCATTCGGCCCTTCGAGCCTGCACCGCAATTCAATATGATCATGGCTGATCATCCAACTCAGTATCCCGTACCTGCCTTCTCTCCATACCCCCCGATCCCCTTAGCCACAAGGGCCATATCTAACTCCCTCATAAATATAGCCAATGAACTGTGGCCTCAACTACCTTCTGTGGCAGAGAGTTTCCAGAGATTCACCACTCTCTGTGTGAAAAATGTTCTTCTCATCTCGGTCCGAAAAGACTTCCCACTTATCTTTAAAAGATTTCCCCCTTATCCTTAAACTGTGACCCCTTGTCCTGGACTTCCCCAACATCGGGAACAATCTTCCTGCATCTAGCCTGTCCAACCCCCTAAGAATTTTGTAAGTTAGCTAAACCAAACTAAGATGCTGCCTGATCTGCTGAGTTAATGCCCCCTGTCCCACTTAGGAAACCTGAATGGAAACCTCTGGAGACTTTGCGCCCCACCCAAGGTTTCCGTGCGGTTCCCGGAGGTTTTTGTCAGTCTCCCTACCTGCTTCCACTACCTGCAACCTCCGGCAACCACCTGCAACCTCCGGGAACCGCACGGAAACCTTGGGTGGGGGGCGCAAAGTCTCCAGAGGTTTCCATTCAGGTTCCCCAAGTGGGACAGGGGCATTACTCCAGCACTTTGTCTATCTTCTTTCCAAACATGATCTCTTAGACAAACCATATTTACTCCTCAAAATATCATGTAACCATTATGGTAAAAATAGATTTGAGTATTTTCCTTTGATCGATGCTTGGTCATGGAAATAGAGTGGTTCAGCACAGAAACAGGCCCTTTGGCCCATCTTCTCTATGCCAACCACGATCCCCCAGCTATGCTAGTCACATATCCCTTTAAGCCTTTCCTATTTACCTGTCCCAATGTCCCTATTGTACCTGCCTCACCTACTTCCTCTGGCAGCTCTTCCCATATACCTATCATCCCAAGTGAAAAGGTTGCCTCTCGGGTTCCTGTTAAAGTTTTTCCTTCTCGTCTCCCACCTGAAACCTGTGCCCTCTGTTTCTTGTGTAGAAAGGAACTGCAGATGCTGGCTTATAGCGAAATGCTGGAGTAACTCAGCGGGTCAGACAGCATCTCTGGAGAAAAAGGATGGGTGACATTGAGTTTGGTCCAAAGAAGGGTCCCAACCCAAAATGTCACCCATCCCAAAATCCAGAGATATTGCCTGACCTGCTGAGCTACTCCAGCATTTTGTACCTACCTGCTAGTTCTTGATTCCTCTATCTTTTCTTACAGGGTTATATATCTTTACATCAGTGTGAAATATTCTAGATCCAGGGGATGTTGGTGGATAATGATCAGCGTATCCCTTACCACCTTCCTCTAAACTGTTTGTTACCAATATCAATTATAATACCCTGGGTGGCACGGAAGACAGACACAAAGAGCTGGAGTAACTCAGCAGGTCCAATGCCTTCTCCGGAGAAAAGTAATAGAAACATAGACAATAGGTGCAGGAGTAGGCCCTTCGAGCCAACACCACCATTCAATATGATCATGGCTTATCATCCAAAATCAGTGTCCCATTAATGCCCATTTCCCCATATCCCTTGAATTCCTTAGCCCGAAGAGCTAATAGGTGACGTTTCGCATTGAGACTGACCCGCTGAGTTGTGGGCGCAGCAGGTAGAGCTGCTGCCTGACAGCACCAAAGACCCGGGTTCAATCCTGACTGTGGATGTTATCTGTATGAAGTTGTACTTTCTCCCTGCAACCTGCATGGGTTTTCTCCTACTCAAGATGCACACGTTTGCAGGTTAATTGGCCGGGCAAATTGTCCCTAGTATGCCATGGAAGGGCCAAATGGCCAACTCCTGCACCTATGTTGCTGGCTCGAATGGCCTACTCCTTCACCAATTGTCTGTTGTCAAAGGTCTAAATGATTCGCAACCCAACCGGTAAATCTTCCTTACTGCAATGGCTTTCAATCCTCTCCTTGCCCTGATATGATAATGGAGATGATAGTCTTCCTTAGACTTCAACTTAAAATATGTTTTTTTTTTTTTTTACACAGGAAAGAGTTTGATTACTGGGGATACACCAACAGCTGGCAATGCCTAAACCCATCCTTGCCCTGACCAACCAACACCGACGGCCCACAGTTGTATGTTTTAACGTTGTAAATACCTGATGTAATATAATCCTAATAAATAGAACAGTTCAAATGATTCAATGTAAATAATGACTGGTCGCAACACCAGTGTTGATGAATGTAATAAAATCCTGTACAGTATCGACAATGCCCATTGCTCCTGGAACACTATTTGCCCCAACGGCAGACTCGCCATTCATTGCCTGAACGGCTGTTCCATGTGTGAACATTTTAGGACGACTAACCTCACTAGAGATGAAACAGTGAGTGAAGTTTGTATGGAAGGACACACACACACACACACACACACAGTGCTGGAGTAACTCAGGGGGTTAGGCACCATCTCTGGAGAACATGGATAGGTGACGTTTCAGGTCGGGACCTTTCTTCAGACCGATTGTGGTGGGGTTGGTGGGGCTGGGTCTGGGTGAGTTAGGAGGAGTAGGAGGGAGAGAGGAGAGGCAGGACGGGGTGGGAGATTGCAACCTTCACGTGGTCCGCCCTGTTTTGACGAATGCAATCAACCCGGCGTGCACAATCAAATAGAACAAGTTGTCCTTCAACTTTAGGCTGTGCATGTCCTACGCAAGAAGAAGAAGGAGCAGGATAAAATGTGGCAATAGCTGAACACAGGCAAGAGGGTAGGGGTGCCACCATGTGTGCAGGCTGGCAGTAGACAAGACTATTTGGTGACATTTTGTAACTTTGCCACGTTTTGGTGCCGACAACACTTGTGAGCTGCTGAGGTGAGGTCTCCCTATTCATTGCCACTCCCATTCAAGGCTTTGGAGGCAGTCAATGGATATTTTTAAGGCAGAGATAGATTCTTCATTAGTCCGGGTGGGTGTCAGGGGTTATGGGGAGAAAGGAAGAGAATGGAGTTAGGAGGGAGAGATAGATCAGCCATGATTGAATGATGGAGTAGACTTGATGGGCCGAATGGCAGAATTCTGTCCCTACCACTTGAGAACTGCACGATGTCACTGGGCTGTATGCAAAGCAAATCATTTCACTGTACCTAGGTACACCCAACAACAAAATAATAGAATCATTTATAATAACTTCAGATTTTGCTTTGTGAAGAAAAATTACCCAAAGACACAAAATAAAACATCCATTGAAAAAAAAAAAAAATTCACAAAAAATTTATTTAAAACACATGCGGTAACACATGTCCTTGGAATGAAAAATGTTTCTCAATGTACAGTTTACACAGAAGAGTGCACAATGTTGTCAGTAACATGACCGTTTGAATACTCGCTCTCTTCCTCACTTCTGAGGAGAGTCCCCTGTTAAATATTAATACTTAAATAGATTTTTTTTTTTTTTAAACAAAAGAAAATTGATGAAGCTGACATCAGAGTGGCCACCATCAGAGAAAGCCACATGATTGGTGGTCTCTGAATAGCCAAAGACAAAAGCGTGATTACAAAAACGGTCTCAGGAACCAGGGAGGGGAATACATGATAACACATATGCAGACGGTACAGTCTCCATCGAGATTAAGTTCACAGTTGGTGGAGGTAGAGCATTTCCAAGAAATCCCTTGGGTCCATCTGACCTAAAAAGGCTCCCAAAAAATCTTAAAACTTCATCTATACTTATAAATCTAAAAGGAGCTTAGTTCGAACCACTGTCCCACAGAGACAACTGCTTTTTTGACAATGATTTGATTCGGGGAGAGGTGCTGATTAGAGAGGTCCCTGAATGTATCGCACCATTCTAGCAATCTCGATGAATAAAAATCACACCACAACTCAGCGAGGGCTTGGCTTCATCTTCAGCACCAGGTAATCCCATGAAAATTCCTGGCTTCCCACAGCAGTTCATTACAATTTACACTTCGAGAAGAACATATACATCCTCCTGAAGGTGATAAAGTTGCTAAGGCAGATTAAATGTCCATAAGAACCATGATATCCCTCCATTTTCACAAGGATGTCAATATCTCCCAGCTTGTCACACCCACGGTGAAAGTAGCAATTTAAAGCGAGTGCCTTCCATTAGCTAATACAAGCCTGACTAAACGACTGAAGGCGCCTCTCCCCACATTTGCTGCACGCAAATGCTTTAAAAGTTTGAAAAGAGTCGCCTGACAACCAGTCAAAATATGCCTGCAGATTCGCCCTTCTGAAGAACATAAACACAAACCAAAGGCAGTGAAAGACCAACATTAAATTGCAACCATTTCCCCACAAATAATGCTCAGAATTTGTTTTCATTGACTAGGGTCAAGAGCGATTTGGCTGGACAACCATTAGCAAATTGATCAAATTAGCACATTTGGTGTAGCCAGTGCCCTATTCCCTCCTGCCCCTTGAATTTCAAGGAATAATAGCAGCAAGCACGAAACACTGGGGGATCTAGCAACACCTCATTCCCATCTACTCACAGGAGCCAAACAACAATGTGAATGAAACAGGACAAAAGGTGAAGCACTGAGCCCGGACACCATCAAATACATCCCGAGATCTGGACCACAAGGAAAATCAAAGCTGTTTCTCAGTCACGAACACATCTGGGGGAAATGCTCACTGCAACCCATGCGTGGGGGAGTTATGCCATATGACCAAGAGGCTGCAGAAACTCCACCCAGATTTCAAGTCCCAATTCCTCATGTCGCAGTATAAAGGCCCCGCCCCACTTTCACAACCTAATTCACCCCGAGTTCGCCCTCGAATCATACTCGCAGCATGGTTGTCACGAGGTGGTAGGTAGGTAGCTTGTGATTCTAGTCGTTAAATTACACTCTTCCCCAAAACCAACTAGATAGAACTTTTTCCCAGGTCTAACAAACCCAGAGAAAATCCGCCAAGAGGCACTTCACCACCAAGGTACATCATCTTTCTTGTATGGACATACCCGGAAACAGCATTGCTTATAGAAGGACCAAAGCACCTACAGGGACTGTGACCATGCAGCTTCATCATGGCCGATCCCTAGATGCATTATGGATTCGAAAATACTGTCCAGTGACAAAGCAATGTATTAAAATCTGAGAAGTAGCAAAGGATCAAGTCAAAATTAGGGTTGAGGGGGGGGGAAAACAGAGGACCAACGAGAAAGAAAAATATTTTGACCTAATGTTCTAAATTATGTGCAGGCAGATAGGAGTTGGTCTTGGCATCACTTCCAGCACAGACACTGTTGGCTGCAGGACGTGTTCCCGTGCTGTACTCTGTACTATTTTAACTGTAAAACCTCACCAACCACCTCCGACAAACTGACTCAAACACATTCACCCTTCGACCCATTTGCTGCACACATCCATTCATCACGGAGGACCAATAACAAAGGAAGCAATGAGCCCAACTGTTGAACTGTAGAAAAGTAAATGCTGTGTGAACAGCCACCTAGGGTGTGGTGTCAGGATGAAAATAGTCGAGAGGGTGTAACAAAACCGAACCCAGTGATTATTTTCAGCAGGGATTAGACAAAATTCTTGAATGAATCCGACAACAAAATAAAAAGTGAACTTGTTTTCCCAGGCCAATCTTGGCAAGAGCACAATGCCCGTTACCCCTCTCCATTTTCATGTCCCTGTTCCTTACCGAGACCAATTCGCAGGCACTGTTGAAGCCTCACGTTAACAGGCCCGACATAAAACGCACACCAATCCCACCTTCACTTCCAATGTCAAATTTCAGCCGCCTCGCTTCATTGAAAGGTGGAATCTTGGCGATGAATAAAAATGTGAAACAAAGCCTAGAGCCTAAGCTCGACTTTGGCGGCTGAATTTTGGGCAGAGATGAGAGAGTGGGACTTTGGAACCGTGTTCACTCTGTGGTGCTATGCTTCATTAAATCATTGATGCAGAAACCCTATCACCGCTAAATTCTTTAACTCGGTGGCAATTATGTTTAAAAGGCAGCAGTAATATTTAAATTAATTATTCAGATGGGTGCAATATGAGATTGGAGGTAGAATCTATTATCCCGATGTTCAGATCAATGTTCTTGACAAAGGAGAGGGATGGCTTCTTCAATCTCAGTTACATTGTGGCTAAAGTAGCTTCAATGACATTCACACAAATCTCAGAACAGGTGTCACAGATGCAAGCTAGAGATTCAATTGCAGTCAAGGTTCTTCCAGTAGAGCCTCCTGCACCCACAGGCAACAAGTTGCAACTGAAAAAAAGGCACGTTTTGCTCCAAATCCTGACATTAGTTCCCATTTGACCTTCCATCCAAGTCTAGACAATGTAAGCAACTCGCCATTTATAGAAAGGTTTTCTATTCACCCCCCCCCCCCACCAAGAAATGCGTCTCAGATATTTGATAGTTTCAAAC
The DNA here is from genome assembly GCF_028641065.1 of Leucoraja erinaceus. NCBI lineage: Eukaryota > Metazoa > Chordata > Chondrichthyes > Rajiformes > Rajidae > Leucoraja > Leucoraja erinaceus. The sequence goes on along the minus strand of NC_073403.1, from coordinate 2,290,851 downwards.
TCCAGAGCCCAGCAACTTACAACATTCAACTCATTCAGTCACCATCCTGGTGCAATTTGGATGACCTGCCTCTAGTGTTTTAAAACGGCAAGTACAATACTTTCGAAAAGCACCACTGTTAAGAAACATCATCTAATTGTTTAGTTTACGAGCAAATTTGCAAGCTCCAAGCATACCACCGTTCAACTCAAGGAAGAGAGGAGGAGCAACAATGGTTGAAACATTACACGAGGATTAAAAAATTCTCATGCAAAGGTGAAAGAAGGCAGCATGGTTACATTTGGACAAAGCTATTTTTTCCATCTTTGCAGTGGAGCAGAACGACAGTGGCATTGGACATCCGCACATATATCTGGCTAGGAGAATAAATATTAAACATAAGGAAAGTCTTCTCTTAGTTTACCCTTCAAGTGGATGCACAAACTCGGAAGAGAAAGGATCAGCCAGGGCCAAAACTAAGGTCAGATTGGTGGAGATGTGAATGAAATGCACAAAAAAAAAAAAAAAAAAAAAAAAAAAGGGAGTGGCATCCAATTCTGCAAACAAAGACCAGCATATCGATTCTATCACTCGGGTACTTGATCACTGGACATCTTCGCTGCACTTTTAAGAATACAAGTCTACCGTTACAACTGGGGGGCATAAAATGTCCAACTCCATTTGCAGCGTGAATAGATTAAAATGCTTAGGGAGTCAAAAGTGCCGGAGAAACTCAGCGGGTGCAGCAGCATCTATGGAGCGAAGGAAATAGGCAACGTTTCGGGCCAAAACCCTGAAGGAAATAGGCAACGTTTCGGGCCAAAACCCTGAAGGAAATAGGCAACGTTTCAGGCCAAAACCCTGAAGGAAATAGGCAACGTTTCGGGACGAAACCCTTCCGGGTTTCGTCCCGAAACGTTGCCTATTTCCTTCGCTCCATAGATGAGTTTCTCCAGCACTTTTGTCTACCTTCAATTTTCCAGCATCTGCAGTTCCTTCTCGAAAATTAAAATGCCTACTCTAGTGAAACCCAACCCCCCCCCCCCCCAAATCAAATTAACAATCAGTCCAATCTGTTCCATTACTCGAACCTATGCTTCAGGCACTCCCCCAACTTTTGCCTGTTAATTAGTATATTGTTTAGGGATGGGGAATAGAAAAAAACTTCACATTGTAAAGCTTCACACGGCACTGATCCCAAAGAGGTCAGGAAGACTAAGATTTGACCCCTCACTTTTGTGCTTGAAATATGAAGCCAGCCCACTATCATCGCCAAAAGGATCAGCACGTTAGCCAGAGATTCTGTCTGGAAGGGGAGCGGTCACCAATATCTCTACCCCAGGGACTTTGCATTTGGTGCCAGAGCCATACTGAAATAGTTTCGTAATTCCACCCGCCCATGTTGGGAGTTTGATACTGTTAATGGGAGTTGGGTACTGTTAATGCAAGGACAAACACACAGTGCGACATTACCTTTAATCAAATGGAAGTTAGATTAAAAAAAACAAAAAAGCTGGAGAAACTCAACATCTATGGAGCGAAGGAACAGGCGACGTTTCAGGTCAAGACCCTTCCTCAATCAGATGGATGCCCGCCTATTATTGATTGAATTCAGATTTTAGCGGTTCCTTCCAGCAAGTTTGTTCAAGTTTCTCTGGCTAATTGGTACCGCCAAACTATCCTCGACTATGCAAATCCCATGCATGGGCTTGTTAGAATACACAACGTGGAAATCCGCGCACAAAACCTCAACAGCCAGATCTATTAGACAGGGTGGCATAAAGGTGGGATTTAACTGCTGAGGTGTTTTGTTGAATGAATGAGAGTAGCAGAGCTCAGTATGGAGTATCTGGGTAATAGCAAGATGGACCAGTTAAAGCAGGTCCAACTCCAATTGTTGAAAGAGGAATGTGCCTGGTGGTCGGTCTCAAGAGTTTTCACCGTCAATAAGCCAAAAGTGCGGCAATTCACTTCGCTATTGGAACGTTTCACGTTTCTTTTATACAAGATTTAAAAAAAAAAAAGAAAAATGCTGTACACTGGGACAGTTTTGTCAAATCTACTGACATTAGCTCCGAAGTGGAAAAAGTATGGATGTATCAAAGCCTCATCGCTCTAAGACTATTTATTCAAGCCCTAAAACAGACTTATACTGATCTTATGATATGCCATTCGATAGAATAAAACTGGTGAAGTTAAACGAGAAGCAAGACTGTTCCTGAGGTTCAAAAGAATTAAATACTCTTGGCAGTCAGGTCGGGAATTAAACGCATACCCCAAAGTCCGGGCCACACACAGGTCCTCGTTTTCCCACTTCAGCTGCGAGCACAAACACCAAGCCAGCTCAGTAACACACATTTCTCGAGTACTCAAAAGTTACCCATGAAATTTCGGAGCATTGCACACTGCAAGCAGTTTTCTCCTTTCACTTTTCTGACCCCGAGCCTGCACGCTTCCACGGTTAGTGTTGGGTTTTCTGGCGGATTCAGTCAATTAGTCTGTTCTGCACCTTGGACTGTGAGAGGTTAAAAATCCAGCACATTCGCACAAGGCCATTCTTTCCAGCGAGTTTAGTCCACCAGGAGATGGTTGTCCTTCAGTTCTGGGGCCAACTGCTTCGATTAGAAAGGATTCTCTGCACGTCATGTTTCAAGTGCCCAGCCAATAGCCACCTTCCAGTAGTTTAAGATCTGTCTTCCAAGAACAAGGCACCTGGTTACTGGCGAGTCAATTCTTTCCAAAGCTTTTTTTTGGTTTGCAAGTACCTATTTTGCCGATGTCTTCAAAGTCATCCATTCCAGCCCTTGACCCAACCTGAAAGTTTAAAAAATAAAGAATAAATATAAATATCACACTAGATTCAAATCTTGTGTAAAAGCAGACAGGCCTGGAGTACAATTAAGAGTTAGAATTGTAATTGATATGCACAATTCTCTGGCCCCACTAGCCTAGGTTTTGTAAACTCTGCTCAAGTGATCGATGCCCGTTTATATCCCACCAGCACAACTTCCAATACTGCAGTCTGGCCTTGGTAATAGGAGGGTAAAGTCACAGAACAGCACAGTGGTGCAGCAGAGTTGCTGTCTTATTGTGCCAGAGACTGGTGCTCGATCCTGTCTACGGGGAAGTCTGTACGCTCTCCCTGCGACTGCGTGGGTTTTCACCAGGGGCTCAGGTTTCCCCCCACATTCCAAAGATGATACGATATGAATGAACTTTATTTAACCCAGGATGGAAATTGGTCTACCAACAGTCATAAAACACAAGATACACGAAATTAAAGTGACAAGTGCAAGGGATTCGGGATGTGCAAAGATTGGGATGATGGCAGGTCAGTATACCTCACAACAGAAGGGGAGGAGTTGTACTCAATAGCCACAAGGAAAAAGGATTCTTAAACTGTGGCCCCTGGTTCTGTACTGCACCTTGGTGGAACGACGTGCAAGTTTGGCTTCTGTACTTTGTCCCTAGTGTACACGGATCGCTAGCCTAACAGTCAGTCAGAACCCAATTCCCATGGTTGAAATGTCAAAGATTAGAGGGCATGGCTTTACGGAACAAGGACAGAGTTTAAAGATGAGCAGCACAAGGTTGTTTATTTACCAGGGTGAGTGCCTTAAACACACTGCCAGGGGTGGTGGATGTAGATAAAATAGTGGTATACAAGAGATTTTTAGATTGCCACATGTACATGCAAGGAATGGAGGCATCTGGATCACATACAGCCAGAGGAGATGAGTTTAATTTGGGATCATGCTTGGCACAAACATGAAGGACCTGTTCCAGTGTTGCACCATACCAGGTTCATTGTACACTTTTGGAAACATAGAAACTAGGTGCAGGAGTAGGCCATTCGGCCCTTCGAGCCTGCACCGCCATTCAATATCATCATGGCTGATCATCCAACTCAGTATCCCGTACCTGCCTTCTCTCCATACCCCCTGATCCCCTTGGCCACAAGGGCCCCATCTAACTCCCTCTTAAATATAGCCAATGAACTGGCCTCAACTACCCTCTGTGGCAGAGAGTTCCAGAGATTCACCACTCTGTGTGAAAAAAAAGTTCTTCTCATCTCGGTTTTAAAGGATTCCCGCCTTATCCTTAAGCTGTGACCCCTTGTCCTGGACTTCCCCACATCGGGAACAATCTTCCTGCATCTAGCCTGTCCAACCCCTTAAGAATTTTGTAAGTTTCTATAAGATCCCCTCTCAATCTCCTAAATTCTAGAGAGTATAAACCAAGTCTATCCAGTCTTTCTTCATAAGACAGTCCTGACATCCCAGGAATCAGTCTGGTGAACCGTCTCTGCACTCCCTCTATGGCAATAATGTCCTTCCTCAGATTTGGAGACCAAAACTGTACGCAATACTCCAGGTGTGGTCTCTTTTGGCAGGTAAATCTTCACAGCATCAGAATCATGTACACATCCACCACAGATTGCACAGTACCCATGGCTCCAGAGCCACACCGAATTATCCATTTTGCTGGACCAGAGGTCAAGGCCTTTGGGGGCCACAATTACCGGCCCACAAAGTCGGCTCAGAAGTCCACAGTGGGAATGGATCTGCTGGCTGCGACAGGCCAGAGTCCCAGAACCCGGGCCGCATGTGGCAAATCCCAATGGGGTCAAGATCAGCCACATTGTCGGGGACTTCCCAGGAGAAGGGGGATTCAGGTGCATTCTCGTAATATTATCTGGATTAAAGGAGGCACCAGTCCCATATCAATATACTTGGCCGCTTTCAAAGCATCACTTATTGATGGTAGAGTCTTTCAAAACCATTATTTGCTAACACCAATACTCTGCAACCCCGTACGTCTCAACACTTGGCAGTTTCAGCCTTGTTTTATAAATGGGCTGTTGGAGAAGTTAAACTTTAATCTACTAGGCACTATTATACAAATGTCTTTTTATCAGATTCATGCACAATCTGACGTACAAAGAGACGGAACACTTTAATGATAGGCAGTGCTATTTCGGGGTCATACCCGAACTAGATTTGATATGAAAGCTAATTTTATGGATTTCAAATACATTAATTGTCCATACAATCATATTGAAATGAAAGATAAAACATTTTCCCTCAGGGCAAGCTCCGGCACTTGTAATACTAACCCTTCGCCTGTGAGTGCACAACAGGCCTGTATGTGCCATGGATGATCTTTAATGGATGTTAATGTTAGAAACTTGGAAATTTCAGCTGCCGACATAGAGTTCATCATGTCCTGCTTATTGGCAAACACCAACACAGCTGCCTTCCTGAGGTCCTGCCAGTGAGAACAAGATCGGGTTATAAGCCTTGAATAACAGCAATACCGTAGAGCATTCCATCACCAACACTGGAGAATGGGGAAAATCAGATAAGGTTCTGGGAATTAGTTTAGTTTAGAGATACAGCGCGGAAACAGGCCCTTCGGCCCACTGAGTCCCCGCTGCCCAGCGATCCCCAAACATTAACACTATCCTACACACACTCGGGACAATTTACACTTATACAGAGAATGCAAACCCAAGACAATTAACCTACACACCTGCACGTTATTCGAGTGTGGAAGGTCTCGGAGAAAACCCACTTAGTCGTGGGGAGAACGCACAAACTCTGCACCGACAGCACCCGTTGACAGGATCGAACCTGGGTCTCCGGCGCTGCAAGCGCTGTAAGGCAGCAACTCTGCCGTGCTGCTTTATTGCATTCCAGTCTCAGCATTCAAACCCCTTGAACGTGATTAACGAACAACCCCATGTACATCGATGAAACAGCACAAGGTGCAGAGCAGGTAGAGCTGCTGCCTCACTGCTGAGTCGGATCTTGCGTGCAGTACTTCGTATCAGCTCACCGCGAGGGAACGCTTTGATGAAATTCACGTCGACAGCATCGCCGTCTCCTCAAAGAAATCAAGGTCACCCAAAACACGAGGTCAACCCTTGCCTACGGTGTTATGTACTCTGTGTTCACCCTGTGATTGTGCCAAATCCCCTCCATATGCCAAAGGTGCGCACATTTTGGGCTTAATTTGCCATGTTAATTAGCTCAGCATGTAGGCGAGGTGCAGAATATTGTGGGGGAGGGGGGGGGCGAAGATTGATGGGAATGTTGAGGGAGGGGTGAAAATACAAAACCCAGCCCCGCGGCCTCGGCCAACCCACTCACGGTCCTCCCACTGTCTCTGCCGGCTGCGGGGCTGGGTTTTGTATTTCCACTCCTCCCTCAACATTCCCATTAATCTCCCCCCCCGCCCGCAATATTCTGCAGCTCAACTACGTGCCCAGTGACTATCATCGCCAGTGGCACGTCAGGCATTCGGGGGGGCGAGCAGGGCCAGGTTTGCCGTTTGCTTCCCCCAACAGTCCGCAGTCTGTCGGTCTAGTGGCAAACCCCGATAGGCAGCTGGCCACGGAACCCGACAAGTTCCAGACCCGAGGGGCTTCGGTTAATGCAGCGTGGCACAGACCAGGACACGGGCAACAATGCTGCTCAGCAGCAAGTTCCAAAACGTTGAAACGTTTTTGCAGTGGACGACAAGAGGCGTGCTGGACGTTAGGTAACAAGTGAATGATGATGAGAGATTCAGTGGATGAGCCAATGTAGCAGATTGAAAACAACTTGATGCACCACTGGGAAAACTATTTTCCTCTTGCATTTCACTGTTAATTTACGTGGTTCCACATAAGAAACAAATTGTACCTCATGTGCCAGCATTTTGTAGAGTTCCTCTTTCGTAAGTGTTAGTCGCTCCCTGTCTGTGCTGTCCACAACTAGAATGATGAACTGAAAATAACAAACATACATGATAATCACATCTGCTTTATACACACTTCCCATTCATTTACCCCAATGCTCTTTTTACCAGCGAATCCTGCCATGATTGAGGGGGATGCTCATTTCACATGCTGAAATCTGTCCTTTCATGTGCTGCTGGTCCTGTTCATTTAATAAATCCCCACTCATGGAATGTAGTCCTCGCTGGAAAAGCCGGCATTTAGTTTATCCCAAACGCTCAAGACCAGCGGTGCAGTGGTAGAGTGACTTTGTCACACTTGACTAGTCAGTGATATAAACTCCTTACACAACACGTATAGCCAGGATTGAACCCGGGTCTCTGGCGCTGTGACTAGTCAAATGTAACAACGCATCATTCATTGTACATTCTTCTCGTCACCATGAGGGTTTTCTCCCAGAGGTCTGGTTTCCTCCGACACTCCAAAACCGTACAGGTTTTTAGGTTAATTGGCTTTGATAAAGATTGTAAATTGTCCATAGCGTGTGGGGTAGTATTAGTGTGCAGGGATCACTGGTTGACGCAGACTCAGTGGATCAAAGGATGAGTATCTCTAAACTACCCCCTGCCAGGCAAGTATACTTGTATACGGTTTCTAGTGTGGGGTTAAAGGCCTGTCCCACTTGGCAGTAATTTGCGCGCTATTTACGGGACCTGGTCGCATGTGGGTAGCACCGGACGGGCGCATGGAGTGGCGTGGAGTTGTGTGCGATATCGCGCAGCGCGCCAGGATTTCGTGCTACACGTAATCTTCGCGCACCAGCGGCCAAGCGAGGCAGGGTAATGTTTCGGGTCGAGACCCTTCTTCAGACTGAAACATCATCCATGATGCTGCCAGTCCCGCTGAGTTACTCCTACATTTTGTGTCTATCTTCAATTTAAACCAGCATTCTCAGTTCCTTCCCACAAATTAATTTGGTCTGCAGCTTGCTACTTTTCATTCACCTCTATTTTTGGATAGGGGCATTTACATCTGCAGTTTTCCCCCCAATTGCTAGCACCACTCAAGAAACTGGAACATTTTAGAAAATCACCATAAATATTACAAACTGGGTAAATATCATAAACTGGGCATTCAAATGACGTCACGCGATCCAGAAGGCTGTGCGGACGCATGATGAAGCACACGACACTCACTGTCGAGTAAATGACGGCCAAGTAGGACAGGCCCTTTACTGAGCTAATGAGAAGACCAGCAGATGCCATCAGTTAAGTTTCCAACTTTGAACAGAACCTGGCAGCTTCATGAACACCAACCAACAGATTTGATTGCTATGCAAACACTAGAGTGCAAGAACAGCAGCAGCAAACTTCAAACATTAACAGCTTATTCAGAGGGGAGGTTTGTACAAATGCACAATCACAACTAGTCTTGAAAAAAAATGTAAAGTCAAATTTACATTATCTGAACAGCAACAATGAAGAGTTCATCTGAACTGCGACCCATTAATTCCATCTTCAGGTAATTAAAAACAATTAAAAAAAAAGAGTTTGCATGTTAGGAGGGAATTACATTCACTAAAGAAAGTAAGAGACCAGAGAATAGATCTAAAGTTTTTGAAAGAGCCAGTGGGGAGAGGTGCTGCTGTCATTCCAATAAGATTAGGTTCTGGAAAGCTCTGAAAGATTCAAAAGCAGCTCCAAAAGGCAATTGGCCCACAAATGCATTTTCATCAAGAAACCCAAGATAAAAAGTGTCATATTTACTTTTTCCACAAATTCTGATGGAACAATTTTTTTGGGCGGTGATTTACAAAATCTATAAAGACAAATTTCCATTATCGGAATAGCCGTCATGAAGGACAAAAATAGGCAAAGCCCTGGGGGAAGGGCAAGGCAGCGATTATTCAAAAGTCGTGAGCGTTTTGTCGTTATATGCCCAAAACAATGACATTCTTACTTGCAGCAGCACAACTGATATGCAACAGATTAGCTGCTCTTTCATGTGGCTTCAAACACTGTACAATTCCAGGAGTAAAATACAAGTAAAAGAAATTTGGTAAAAAATTAATAGTTGGCCATATAACACTGAAGTCTGGACTCCCCCAAACATGCTCCCGGTTGGGGCAGTCCAGAACCAGGGGCCACAGTTTAAGAATAAGGAGTAAGCCATTTAGAATGGAGACAAGGAAACATTTTTTCCCCTCAGAGAGAGTGGCGAGTCTGTGGAATCTCTGCCTCGGGGGGCGGGGGGCAGTGGGCAGTGGGAGGCAGGTTCTCTGGATGCTTTCAAGAGAGAGCTAGATGGGGCTCTTAAAAATAGCGGAGTCAGGGGATATGGGGAGAAGGCAGGAAGGGGGTACTGACTGGGGATGATCAGCCATGATCACATTGAATGGCGGTGCTGGATCGAAGGGCCGAATGGCCTACTCCTGCACATATTGTGTCTATCTATGCACACTTGACAGAGACCCAGTGTTGCAAGGCACATTTGTGTTTTTTGGTCCAAGCCCAAAGATAGTAACTTGATAACTTTTTCATTTTGCTAACTTCGCTTTCAAGTAATTAAAATAGCTGCCGTGGAAAATATTTGCAGTATTAGTCCGTCCAGATGAAAATATTTGAAATAAAAACAATTTTGCAGATACTTTCATATTTTAATACTTCTCAGGAAGGGGTGGGGAATAATTGAGCTAACTCTGCACATTGGCAGTGTTTGCACATCACCAGAGGGGAACTGGCTCCCTGCTGTGACTAACCCGTAAACTGCTGGCAAGGACAATATTATTCTCGTGATTAATTCACCGTGGGTAGGAAGGAATCGCAGATGTGTTTAAGAAGGAACTGCAGATGCTGGCATATCGAAGGTAGACAAATGTGCTGGAGAAACTCAGCGGGTGCAGGAGCATCTATGGAGCAAAGGAAATGGGCAACGTTTCGGGCAGAAACGTTGCCCATTTCCTTCGCTCCACAGATGCTCCTGCACCCGCTGAGTTTCTCCAGCATTTTTGTCTACCTAAGTAATTGCAGATGCTGGTTTACACCCAAGATAGTCACAAAATGCTGGAGTAACCCAGCGGGACAGACAGCATCTCTGGTGAGAAGGAATGGGTGATGTTTCGGGCAGAGATCCTTCTTCAGACTGCTGGGTCTCGACACGAAACGTCACCCTTTCTTTCTCTCCAGAGATGCTGCCTGGCCCGCTGATTAAATCACCTTGATGGAATTAAACAGGGAATTTGGGAATAAGAGCTCTCTTTTCCTGGTGGTGGAGACAAGATTTGATTTTTTTTTTTTTTTTTTTTTTTTTTAAAAGAATTTAAGACTTGAAAGGTACCACATAGCGATGGAAACGAGGCAACGTTGCACAGCCTCAGAAAATCTCCCATTTCATTTACGGTACAACTGTTGTGCCTTTACACATGATTGTGTAAGTGTGATTTTACTGTATTGTATGCAAAACAAAGCATTTCACAGTACATTTCTATGTAGTGACAAACTATTGTCATTTTGACTACTCTATGCAAATTTCTGGCAGTGCACCACAGCAGTTTAGAGACCCAGAAGCCAGCTCATGAATCTGCAGAGGCAAAATAACCATTTCCCCTTGATAGAGGGTTAAAGTGGATTCACCAGTACGAGTAGGAAGGAACTGCAGATGCTGGTTTAAACTGACCATAGACACAAAAAGCTGGAGTAACTCAGTGGAACAGGCAGCATCTCTGGAAGGAAGGAAGGAATGGGTGACGCTTCAAGTCGAGACGCTTGAGTATAGGAGCAGGGAGGTTCTACTGCAGTTGTACAGGGTCTTGGTGAGACCACACCTGGAGTATTGCGTACAGTTCTGGTCTCCAAATCTGAGGAAATACATTCTTGCCGTAGAGGGAGTACAGAGAAGGTTCACCAGACTGATTCCTGGGATGGCAGGACTTTCATACGAGGAAAGACTGGATAGACTCGGCTTGTACACGTTGGAATTCAGAAGATTGAGGGGGGATCTTATAGAAACTTACAAAATTCTTAAGGGGTTGGACAGGCTAGATGCAGGAAGATTATTCCCAATGTTAGGGAAGTCCAGAACTAGGGGTCACAGTTTAAGGATAAGAGGGAAATCTTTTAGGACAGAGATGAGGAAAACATTTTTTACACAGAGAGTGGTGAATCTGTGGAACTCTCCACCACAGAAGGTAGTTGAGGCCACAGTTCATTGGCTATATTTAAGAGGGAGTTAGATGTGGCCCTTGTGGCTAAGGGGATCAGGGGGTATGGAGAGAAGGCAGGGATGCGAGACCCAGTTGGATGATCAGCCATGATCATATCAAATAGCGGTGCAGGCTCGAAGGGCTGAATGGCCTACTCCTGCACCTATTTTCTATGTTTCTATCAAGAGCCTGTCCCACTTACGCCGGCACCCGTCATAGTCACAGCAGGTCGCTGAAAATTTTCAACATGTTAAAAATCCAGTGGCGACCAGAAAAAGGTTACGACTCTTTGGGCGCTACACACGACCATACAGGCGGCACCCCGCGACATCAGTTCCTGCCTTCTCCCCATATCCCTAATCTTTAAGAGCTCCGTCTAGCTCTCTTGAAACAACGCCTGTATGGTCGCGAGTAGTCCACCCAAAGAGTCGTTCCTTTATCTAGTCGCCGCTGGATTTTCAACATGTTGGAATTTTTCAGCGACCTGCTGTGACTATGACGGGTGCTGGCGTAAGTGGGACAGGCCGAAATAAATTGCGCAACTTGTTCAGACCCTTCATAGAAATAGACATAGAAATTAGGTGCAGGAGTAGGCCATTCGGCCCTTCGAGCCTGCACCGTCATTCAATATGATCATGGCTGATCATCCAATCAGTATCCCGTACCTGCCTTCTCTCCATACCCTCTGATCCCCTTAGCCGCAAGGGCCACATCTAACTCCCTCCCCAAAACGTCAACTACCCTCTGTGGCATTCTTCACCCTCTGTGTGAAAAAAGTTGCCCCCTGCTGTGTCCTGCTGAGTTTCCCAACATCAACATGATACTGGTTATGTCAAGAGGATGAGGTGAAACGTCACCCATTCTTTCCCTCTGGAGATGCTGCCTGTCCTGCTGAGTTTCACCAACATGATACTGGTCATGTCAAGAGGATGAAGTGTATTTTATTCTTTAAAAGCAACATGTTTGATGTAGTCTGGGGATGCCTGGGCTACCTGTGCACCCAGTTACAAGAGAAGCAGTGGATAATACCAAGACGCGGTTTGTACCAATCCCCAATAGAACTACAGTGGCCTAGTGGTAAAGTTGCTGCCAAATAATGCCCCTGTCCCACTTAGGAAACCTGAACAGAAACCTCTGAAGACTTTGCGCCCCACCCAAAGTTTCCGTGCGGTTCCCGGAGGTTTTTGTCAGTCTCCCTACCTGCTTCCACTACCTGCAACCTCCGGGAACTGCACGGAAACCTTGGGTGGGGCGCAAAGTCTCCAGAGGTTTCCTAAGTAGGACAGGGGCATTACAATGCTGGACGCCCAGGTCCGACCCCGACTACGTATGCTTCGGCACGGAGAGTTTGTATGTTGCCCCGGTTTCCCCTAATATTCCAAAGACATGCGAGTTTGTAGACCAATTGGCTTCACTGCAGTGTAGGGTAGAACTAGTGTACTGGTGATCGCTGGTCGGCATGGACCCTTCAGGCCCGTTTCCATGCTGTATCTCTAAATGAACCTGAAGCGCCTGACGTACTTCTGATCTAAGAATTTCACCGACTGAACACCAAATCACGTAGGTTTTACTTACAAAAAAAAAAAAAATGACAAGGTGAGTCGCCTTTTTGTAATTAAAACCTACATGCTTTGGTATTCAGTCGATGAAATTCTTAGATCAGAAGTACATCTCTGCAGGTCAAAGCATCGTCTTAATGCTTCCACACAAAACAGCACCATATGTTCATGAGTTCTAGGAGCAGAATTAAGCCATTTTGCTACCGAGTCACGGCTGATCGATCTTCCCCTCTCAACCCCATTCTCCGCCTTCTCCCCGTAACCCCTGACCCTTACTAATCAAGAATCTGTCAATCTGCGCCTTAAAACTACCCAATGACTTGCCTTAAAACTACCCAATGACTTGCCTTAAAACTACCCAATGACTTGCCTTCCACAGCCGTCTGAGAATAAATTCCACACTTTCACCACCCTCTGCATCTCCTTCCTAAATATCTCCTTTATATGAATTTGTTACCAGCACACTCTGCTGTACATTTATTGTCAGAGGTGCCACTGCAAGTAACATATCCACCATGAAGTTCACTTCAGTTCCTCTGTAGTATAGAAACAAGTGGTGCAGAGGACAAAAACAATCACTTCCTGGGCAGCTGAGGAAAGGGTGGGGTCAGGGGAGATAATAAATACAAGATATCAGAATGATTAGGGGAAAATAGGTGCATGCAATTATTCAGCAGCATAGGCATCGTGTGTAAGTTTTCTAAATACAGATGATCCACTGGATACTTATGAAATATGTAATTTGCCTATAACAGTCATTAAAGAGCATTAGGACAGACTAGTCACATGCTGTGCTCTAGTTTTAAGGCCAAGCTTCTCGCTTTACGCAAATCTTTCAATCAAAATACTACAATTAGATCACTCCTTTGATGTTAGTGTAAATTTACTCGATGTAACCAGTATGATTTTGGTTCATCAATACGGCCTCCAATCCAACACTCTTTTGTCTCCTTGATCTCTTCCTGCACCCATCTACCAACCCAACACCCTTTACCTGTACAACAATTAGTCTGAAGCGCCCCAACCCAAAACATCACCTGTCCATTTCCTCCACAGATACTGCCTAACCCGCCCGTTATTCCAGCATCCGCAGTCTCTCGTGTCTGCAAGCTTTCATTCCTCATTCCCAGCGGGATCCCGCCAGAGTGCAACATAACCACCACATTTTTGACCATGTCCAAAGAGTTCACGTACCTCTGTGTTTGTGTAATACGTACTCCACATTGAACGCAGCATGTCCTGCCCACCAATATCCCACATTAAGAAATGTGTGTTCTTTACAACTATTTCTTCCACGTTGCTGCCAATTGTGGGCGATGTATGGACCACCTCATTCATCAGGCTGAGGGAATCAAGCGGACAATTAGGTTGTAGGCTGAAGCCATCCATTGCAACCCAAGTGGAAAACTTGGGAGACTTCAATTCAGTTATTTACACTCTGGAGACGGCATTGCATTCAGCAGAGGGAATTGTACAGTTCTACGGCAAATAATCACAAACTGGTTGTCCGGCACTAACTTGTGCAAAAATACTTAAGTGAATGCCAGGGATGCTCCAGAATTGTTCTTTACTCAACAGACATTTATGGCAGCATTTCTCCTCAGTAGCAAAAAAACCCCATCACACTTAAAACAGTCATTAAAAGAATCCACTTCCTCCGTAGTATAGAGGCAAGGACCTAACTAACCATCCTTACTCTAGCCTCCTGGTTGAACAGACAAGGAACGGGTGGGGTCAGGGTAGACAATAAATACAAGATTGCAGTATGATCAGTTCCCCTAGCAGGGAAAAAGGTGCATGGAGTTATTCAGTAGGGGAATAGTGTTCTAAGGGGTTTCTACATAATGCAGATGATCTATTGGATACCCATGTGAAATATGTCATTTGCCTATAACAGCAACTTGAAAGAGCATTCGGACATGTTGTGCCCGGACACAGCTAGTTTTAAGGCCTAGCGTCTCCGCTTACTCAAATTTTTCATTCAAAATACTACAACTAGATCACTCATTTGATCTTGCACTTATAATGCAAATGTACTCTATACAACAAGATCCAAAGCAATGTAATAGGCCACATTTTACACAGGGCGATAGGTTTAAGGAACACGCTGACGGGAGAAGTGGAGAAGCAGGTGCTATAACAACATTTAAAACACATCCGGACAGGTACATGGATAGAAAAGGTTTAGAGGGACATCATAAGTGATAGCAGCAGAATTAGGCCATTCGGCCCGTCAATCATGGCCGATCTATCTCACCCTCCTAACCCCATTCTCCTGCCTTCTCCCCATAACCCCCGACATTGATCAAATAGGACTGGGCATTTGGCAGGCATGAATGAGTTGGGCCTGTTTGTGTGCTGTGTGGCTCCAAGCCATTGATGCTCTAAACTGCAATGAGACTCGTGTCAGCTCAAGACTTAGAAAAACTTGTACATGCCTTTATTACTAGTAGGCTAGATTATTGTAACGGTCTCCTTGCAGGTCTTCCGAAAAAAAACTGTCAGGCAGCTACAGCTTGTTCAGAACGCTGTTGCTAGAGTTCTAACAAAGACCAAAAAATTTGAACACATTACACCAATTCTTAAATCCTTACATTGGCTCCCTGTATGTCAGAGAATTGATTTCAAAATTCTGCTGCTCACCTATAAATCACTACATGGTTTAGGGCCAAAGTATATCACTGACATGCTTCCACTATATAAGCCTTCTAGACCGCTAAGATCTTCTGAGACCAATCTGTTAGTGATTCCCAGATTAAATACAAAACATGGGAAAGCAGGATTTAGTTACTATGCAACAAATAGCTGGAATAAACTTCCTGAAGATTTAAGACTTGCCTCAACTTTGACCACTTTTAAAACAAGACTGAAAACTTTTATGTTTACTTTAGCTTTCAGCTAAATCTTAACTACATTGCACTTTTAACTTTTGCACTTTTTATAATGCATTCTTAATTTTGCTTTTCTTTTCTTTTAGTTCTATTTTATTTCATTTTATTATTTCATTTTATTGTATGACATGTTTTTATGTGAAGCACTTTGAGTCTGCCTCGTGTATGAAATGTGCTATATAAATAAAGTTGCCTTGCCTATAAACTAATGGATGAAGGAGCAAAACCACCAGCTCCTATGAATCACCTTGTACATATTTATCCTACGGTGGAATAAAATACAGAAATATTCATGTCAGACAGTATCTGTGGAGAAAATAAAGGTTCAGGACAGTGTACTCTGGAGAGAGGTAATCAACCGATTACATAGACCGTCTCTTTGCACAGAGCTGCCTAACGTGCTGAACACTAATGTCTTCAGGATTTTATTTCAGCTTCTGAGTTCCTGGTGTCAGATTGTCGCCTGTAACCTAATGTAATAAACACACCTCAAGGAAACTGAACACAAACACTTTGTTTCATTTGTCTGCCATTCATTTACACCCTCGTGACACGTGTCCTCTGACCTTTTGACACCCGGGTTATTTTGCAGATTCCAATTTAATGTATTATGTCGTCAGCTAGGAAGACGCACACGCACGCTAGCTCCGATACCCAGCTGGATGTTAACTTTCAAATGTCTGGATGACTAAAAGTCTGTTAAAATCTGAAAATCCATCACATCAACATCTGAATGTTACAACCATTAGCCATGTCAAACAGGAAGAGCACTAAACTGATCAATCTAGAACGCCAGTGACCGAACGAATTCAACCATACCATTCAACTTTTAGTAACATTGCAAAACTGAAGAGCTCCTTGTGAATGAATCACTAAAATACCACTTCTCAAAACAATCCTGAGGCTATAGACAATGAAGAAACAAAGAACTGCAGATGCTGGTTTACACCAAAGATAGACAAAGCGATGGAGTAACTCTACGGGTCAGACAGCATCTCTGGAGAAAAAGGATGTGTAATGTTTCAGGTCGGGACCCTTCTTCAGACTGTCTGAAGAAGGGTTCCGACACAAAACATCACCCATCCTTTTTCTCCAAGGATGCTGCCTGACCCGCTGAGTTATTTTAACACTTTGTGTCTCTCTTTAGATAATGAGTTTAAATACAGCCATGGGAAACGGGTTATTTAAATCTGGTAGCAATCTAGTACCAGTAAGGGCGACCAGAGATTTATCATATTATGGCAAAGCCCTTTCTGTCTTAAGGTCTTTACTGAAGGAAATGTGCGATACTTACCCAGTGGGCTAACGTGGCCTTCGACCGAAAGGAATGCAATTAACTCTTAACGCTCTTCTGATGTGCCTTAGAATGCCATCAGTTATGGGGCAATTTGGAACAGACAATAATTGATAGCCATTTTTCACAAGAACATAGCTATGAGAGGCTGAGAGGTGACACTATAGGCTTACAATTATAAGCATAGTCACTCAATTCTTCTCAAAATTAAAAGGGCACAGTTAAGGTGAGAGGAAGAGGTTAATAGGAGATAAGAGGGGAATTTGTGTTTACAGAGTGCGGTTGGTATCCGCAACTCATTGCCAGAGGCGGTAGGGCAAGTTTGCAAACTAAAAGAACTTCAGAGCCACAGGTTCTGGCACTGAATGCATGCTGCTCAAATGTTTTGCGAGACTACATATATACCATTACCAGACTATCTAGCAAAAATATACTTTAACAAGTTTATAAGTGTATAAAATTTGGACCCAGAAGATTTATCATCAGAATTTGAGATGTAACAATTCGCAGTTCACATTCTAAGATGACACCATTGTGGGCCGGTTATCAAATAATCAGGAGATTGAATACAGGAAGGGGATTGAGAAGGTCATGTCCTGGTGGCAATACAACAACCTTCCTCTCAAAGTCAATAAGATAGTGACCAACTTCAGGAAGTGGTACACATACCCCAGTCTGTATTGGAATCAAATTCAAATTCACGGTGCTAAAGCAAATTTCAAATTCCTAGGTGTCAATATCACCAACAACTTATCCTTGACCACCCATATTGAAGCAACGACCAAGAAAGCACACCAAAGCCTCCACTTCCTTAGAAAGTTTGGCATGCTCCATACAACTCACCAACTTCTACAGACGCACCATAGAAAGCATTTTATCAGGATGCATCACAGCTTGGTTTGGGAACAGCTCCATCCAAGACTGCAAGAAATTGCAGCAAATTGTGGACGCAGCCCAGACCATCACGCAAACCAACCTCTGTTCTATTGACTCAATTTACACTTTGTGCTGACCCTGCAAAGGTCAGCAGCATAATCAAGGACAAGTCACACCCTGGCCACTCTCTCTTCTCCCTTCAGGCAAAAGGCATAGAAGTGTGAAAATGCACACCACCAGATTCGGGGACGGTTTCTTCCAGCTGTTATCAGACAACTGAATCATCCTACTACAACCAGAGAGCAGTCCTGAACTATTATCTACCACTTTGATGACCCTCAGACTATCCTTGATCGGACTTTGCTGGCTTTACCTTGCACGAGACAGTATCTATTCACTGTAAATTGATTGATTGTAATCATGTATTGTCTTTCTGCCGACTGGTTAGCATGCAACAAAGCTTTCCACGTGAATAGATGAAACAATATCCCAATTCAGAGCACTGATACTAAAATGTGTATTCAGAGAAAGTGCATAAATGTACTCACAACTGATAAAGGATGGTGGTTTTCCCTGCATTGTCCAGCCCTACGATGATAACTTTGTGTTCTGGTGAAACAAAAACATAGCCACCATGGTTACATTATACACTCTTCAAAACCCCAGACTTTAAGTAACAGTAAGATTTTTAATACACACCAATTAAAAAAAAAAGACAAACTTTCTCGGGTAGCCTACCAAAATTTCCAAGAACATTTGGTTACTTTAGAACAAGGGGAGAAGCAAGGAGAACATGGTTGAGAGGGAAAGATAGATCAGCTATTATTGAACCTCAGAGTAGACTTGATGGGCCAAATGGCCTAATTCTGTTCCTAGAATTTAAGGAAGGGTGCTGTTCCGAAACATTGTCTGGTTTCCCTTTGCACAGATGCTGCTCAATTGGCCGAGTTCTTTAAGCGTTTCTGTTTTGGTTTCAGATCCCATCACCAACAGTTTAATTGTTGTCCAAAAAACATTTAGCACCGTATCAGGCTGCATATTCAGGCACAGTTACAGTTGCAGACTTATTGTTAGTGAACAATCTTTTCTCCCTTAAGGCTGTAACCTTGTACAAAGTAAACACATGGTCACTGCAACCCACGTGCCATTATAGAAACATAGAAAATAGGTGCAGGAGAAGGCCATTCGGCCCTTCGAGCCTGCACCGCCATTCAATACGATTATGTGCCAAATACAAACGTTTTCTTGGAAATACCTTACAAATGGAGCAAATAACCAACAATGAAAGACATACTCTCGTTTGAGATTTACCAACTGTATAGTGAATCCAAAACATAAAGTGCATGTCTGGTTAGCAAACATTTCTGAATTAGTAATAGCATCTAGTTTAAAAAACAACCTAATTGAAACTACCGAGACCAGAATGCCCAAAATAACAGTGAATAAAAGGTATACACAGAGCATCTTTAGTTTAGAGATAGAGTGCAGAAATAGGCCCTATGTCCACAGAGTCCTTGCCGGCCAGCGATCCTCGTACACTAGCACTATCCTACACACTAGGGACAATTTACAATTGTTACAAAAGTCAAGTAACCTACAAGCCTGTACGTCTTTGGGGATGAAACCAAAGCACAAACTCTGCATACAACACCAGGATCATACTGAGGTCTCTGGCACTGCAAGGCAGCAACTTTACCACTGTGCCACCCTACTCCCTCAGCTATTGGAATCCTTAATTTACAATACAATTATAAAAGGTGCTGCTCGTGACATACTTGTCATTAAAGGTTGAGGGAGACCTGTGGCAAGTCCAAGCTTCAAAGAGTGGATGGTTGTGGCCTCAGAAGTATTCATTGACCCAAACTGTGACCTTGTTTCTGTAGAT
This sequence comes from Leucoraja erinaceus, assembly GCF_028641065.1. NCBI lineage: Eukaryota > Metazoa > Chordata > Chondrichthyes > Rajiformes > Rajidae > Leucoraja > Leucoraja erinaceus. The sequence continues at coordinate 2,271,445 of NC_073403.1, read as the reverse complement.
ATTTTCTTAAAGCAAATGATTGCCAGGAGAGTGTCCGTCCGTCCGCCGTTCCCGTCCCCCACCCCAGCCTGGCCTATCAATGCCAGTTAATGTCTCAGGGAAATGGCCATTCAAAACCCATGTACATTTTGTTTTAGGAGCATATATATTGCAGCTGCAGCTGGCCCAGTGGAAAGTTGCCGGGCAGCAGATACTGCAATCAATAGCTGCTGCTACAGCATTTTCCCTTCCCTCACATTGCAGAAGTTAGGCTATTGTAGGCAGCACACCACAAGTGCATGATTCAGTGGTGAGACGCTGAGCTGCTGCACCTCACTCACCCTGCTCCTTTCCAGTGAACAAATGAATAAAATATTTACTGTTATTAGTTTGACATCTCATTACCCTGCAGTTTGTTGGATAATCCAAGCAGACCCTAATCCTTCAGAGTTCACAGGCCTTGCTTAATTACTGTGTTATGCAGTAATAATGCAGCGTTAAGAAACTACTCTAGAAGCATTGTGAATAATGTTGGCACCACGTCTAGCTCTTTACAGCTCTCTCCACCACCTGCGAACAATGCAGTCAAGACTACTTCAGGAACAGCATGCAAACTGAAGCCGATGTCGCACATCTACAAGCTGTGCCTGGACCGTCACCCAAGCTAGACTGGAGCTAAATTTCTGTGTACATTCGGGCTGCACGGTGGCGCAGCAGTAGAGTAGCTGCCTTACAGCACCAGAAACCAGAGTACGATCCTGTCCATGCATGCTCATTGTACGCAGTTTGTACATTACACGAGTTCTCTGCTCCGGTTTCCTCACACACTCCAAAGGTGTACAGGCTTGAAGGTTAATTGGCATGGTCAAATTGTAGTGTTAGTGCGTGGTGATCATTGATCGATCAATTTCTGCCAGTGAACTAAACAAAATAATGAGCTTTAAACTGACAAATAAGATGTAATTTAAAATATTGCAACAACATAACTGGGCTCAGAGTGAAGCCGCAGAATATGTAAACAGAAGCTGGGAGTAGGAATCTTCTAAATAGGATTGGGGCAGGACAGTCTTCGCAGCAAGTGTACCAGTACAACCCTGATGCAATTATATTCGCTTTGGCTCAAAAAGCAGCAGGTTTCCCCTTAGTCAGGCAGCTGATAGGTTTAAGATCCAGCCTACAGCCAGATATAAAGTCTAAATGGATGACCCTGTACAGAAGTGAGTCAATGTCAGCATTAGGCACACGAGGACTGCTGACAGACTAACATCAACTCCTCATATCCGTTCCCTAAAAGTGGCAAAGAGCCATTTTTAAATATTTTTTATTTTTTAAAAAGGTCCCTTTCACAAAACGACTCCCGTAATTGTTTAGTTTAGAGATACAGCACGGAAACAGGCCTTTTGCCCCACCGAGTCCACACTGTCCAGCGATCACACACACACACACTAATGCTATCCTACACACATTAGGGACAATTTACAATGATACCAAAGTCAATTAACCTACAAACCCATATGTCTTTGGAGCGTGGGAGGAAACCCGAGCTCCCCACGTGGAGAAGGCACAAACTCTATATAGACTGCACTCATAGTCAGGATCGAACCCGGGTCTGGCACTTCTTGCATTTGAGGCAACAGAATGTCTGCAGCAGGGTGATGCCATCCGGTTCGACATCTGTAGTGCAACAACTAATGCTGCGCCACCATGCCACCCTAATTAAAAGGGTCAAGGTTTTCACTGTTGCATCGCAGTCGTATGTAGGAGATGCCAGGAACAGCAATATACTTCCAAAACAAATGCATGCAGGTTGGAGGGGAATTTGAAGATGGAAATGGCCAGATGCTCTTTCCCTTTGGGGTAGTCAAGCTCATGGGTTGAAAGGCTTTTTCATAAATTAGAGGAGTAACTAGAGCATTCTATAGAGAGAAGATACTGTAGCCAGTGTGAAGTGCTGGATATAATGAATGATTACAGTGGAGGAAGGGGTGCCAGTCAAGTGGGCCACTTTGACTGTGGTATCAAACTGCTTTCTGATAAAATGGTCAAACTAAAGCCTTTACTTTCCTCCGGCTGAAAACTGCACAGTAATATTAAAAACTGGCTAATTCTCCAAAATGTCAAAGAAATATTTACTTTTAGCTAACACTATGACATGGTTGTTTGAGGAGGTTTAGTGCGTGTCAAATTTCCTGCACTTTTGATTCGCAACTGCGTGTTAAGGGTCACATGGTACCAAGTGCCCCTAATTTCCTCCCACATCCCAAACACCTACTGGTTGTTTAAATCACATCTGTAACATTGACCCCTCATTGCAGGTGTGGGGCAAAGAATCAAAAGGCAAGTCATGGACTGGTGATAGAGATCGAATGGTATGGGTTACTCAGCATGGACGCTTTGTTAACCATTTATGCAATGGTTAAATTGCAATATCGCAATGAATGAGAGGTTTCGGACATCCTCAGATCATGAAACCAGGGAGAGAAATACCCCAACAACTCTCTCCCCCGTCTTGATCTGTTTCCATCAGAGGACAGACTATCGACTGACATCTACTCCCAATCTCCCATAGTTATCTGGACTACACAGACACACAAAACAGTCCCTTCGGCTCAACTTGCCTACACCAACATGCCCCATCTACACTTATCCACCTGCCTGCATTTGGTCCACATCTCCGCAAACATATCCTATCCCCGTGCCTGTCGAAATGCGTCTTAAAAGTTGTGATAATACCGGCCTCAACTAGGTGCTCTGGCAGCTCGTTTCATATACCCCTGCACTGTTATTTTTTTTTAATTTTTTAAAGCAGCACAAGCCTAACTTGTTAACAGACTGCACCAGTGTACATATATTAACTGCAAAATTACCCCAACCAAAAGTGTGAGAAACAGATCTGCAAAAGGTCACGAGTTGGTTGAATGTTTGCAGGGGCCTGCGTGTTTCAGTCACACAGCCATCTGTCACCACAAACCCGCTGCAAGATGTGGAGACGGCAGAGACAGCACCCCCCCCAACGTGCAGCCCGGCGACACCATCCAAGGACCCCACCACCACTCTCCCTCCGTGTGAAAGGAGCCTATTGGCATTCAAACCGCAGCTGTCAGCATTACAGAGACACCTCAAACAATACCCAAATGAGCACAGCTGTACACACACACACAGGTTGAGCACAACTAGATTATCGTTTTTACTCCACTCAGCTCAAAGCTAAAACCACAGTAAAACCAGTTTACTGAAAAGAGCCAGCACATACAAGGTTCTTTCTTCAAAAATGCAAATCTAAAGCCATGATATCGTGCCCCTCCCCCACCAACAGGGAAAGACTGGTGCCGAACACAGAAATGAGCGTTAGCATTAAGACGCGGGCGGCTTCAGCCTCTTCAAATTCAAAGCGTGCAATCAGATAATGTTTCCCCATTTAATGTTGTCTTCATGAGACAAATCAAAGGTCCATATTTACTGGTTCAGATTAGAGATAAATTCACATATTATCAAAGAATAGGATTCCTGAACACAATGTTCCTTTTCTCCAGAGATGCTGCCTGACCCGCTGAGTTGCTCCAGCACTTTGTGTCTCTCAACCCTCATTCAAACCAGATTAGCTGATCACTGATCTCATTTCACTGCAGTATTGTTCAATGTCACGTTTGTCTACGATACAACAGGCTGCAATAGTTCTCTACTCCCAGTTGATTTTTTTTTTGGATGAAGACAAAACAGAAAGTTTCATAGAATGGCACGTTCTATCTTTGCTTTCTCAATTAGTACAGTTCCACCAGCTGTGGGGCACGAACAGAGCTCGGCAAACCCACGCACCCAGGTGCAAGAGGCATTCGGTACAAAGTTAACGCAGATATAGCAGCGTAGCAACTAAACAAACAGAAGGCTGATCTGGAAAAAAAGTTCAAATCCAACCAGGGCAGCCGAGAAATTTGAAATTTAACAATGAAGTACATCTGGGATTTAAAAGTTGGCATCAGTAATAGACAATAGTGACCAGGAAGCCAGTGAACTGTTGTAAAAACAAATCGATTGAAAAATACCTTTTGGCGGGTCACACTAGTTCAATGGTATTTCACTATTGCATCCACTTCCGACACAGTAGGTGTAATTTAGTCATACAGCATGGGAAAAGGCCCATCTGCCCAACACCGGCAAACATGTGTTTAAGAGGGAACTGCAGATGCTGGAGAATCGAAGGTTACACAAAAAAGCTGGAGAAACTCAGCGGGTGCAGCAGCATCTATGGAGCGAAGAAGGGTTTCGGTCCGAAACGTTGCCTATTTCCTTCGCTCCATAGATGCTGCTGCACCCACTGAGTTTCTCCAGCTTTGTGTAACCGGCAAACATGTCCCATCTACACTAGTCCCACATGTCTGCGTTTGACCCATATCCTTCCAAATATGTCCTATCCATGTACCTGGTATCCAATAGGGTGAATTTATGTACAAACCCTAATGTCTGGGATGTGAGAGGTCATAGGGAAAACACAAACTCCTCACATACAACACCAGAGGTCAGGATCAAATCTGGGTCTCTGACACTGAGGCAGGCAGTGCCTCTATCAGCTACGCCACAGTGCTGCCTCGTTTCATTTATAATGAGATTGACCTGTGTGAGGTACCAGGCCGTTTGTGGTCGACTTCAAATTTTGAAATGTCTCTCTAGGAGTAGGGAAGTCAGGGCTCCTCTGTTTACTACAATCCACCTTGAAGTTACTTTGCATGATTAGATTAACAGCCCACACAGTGCTTGTCCCTGAACTGTGAAACTACATAGTGGAAAAAACCAGAGCTGCCTGGAAGGTAGAACGGATTTAATTCTGAAGCGCACAAAATCCCACTCAACAAATCGCAGCAGAGACAGTCCGTCAGAACAAAACAATGCCAATATCTTTTAAAAAAAAGATAGTTCGATTACTAACAGGTGCATAGTAATAGCCAAGTGAAGGCATGTGTGTGAATAAATCTGGATGTCTTTATATACACGTTAACTACAAGTCAAAGGAAGAATTGGTTTGGGTCATTTAGCTCCTGAGATTTTACAGCTAGGCAAATAACCCTTAACACCACTGCTCTACACAAGAGGCCATGAACCAATATAATTAAGCTGAAGGGTGGGAAGGGGTGGAACAATGCAGCATTTGGTCTTAATAACAGCCATCCTTCGGACCTTGAAGCTAATGCAAGATTACAGGGATTTTTGGAATCAAGGATGATCTACCTCTATGGATTTTGTAGTGTTGGAGGCCTTTGAGTAGGCCAATATAAAAACTGCACATTCCACAGAAGGGGTAGGAAGTGCCTGACAAGACACTTGAGGGGTGATGCATCCTTCTGCCACTCACATGGTAAATATGCACATCTGATGCATTGGTTTAAGATGTGTTATATTCTGAAAGCTCCTTCTCCACTTTAAGTGATGAGCCAGCAATCTCCCACACAGGGGCGATATTCCTTTGAGGCTCTGAGCAGTCTTGAATATTTTCCTCTGTCCACCTGGTGACAGAGTTCAGAACAAAGAGCCATGGTTTATGAGCAAGGTTGCCCAGGGAGTGAACTAGGGCCCCAATGCTCGGGACATTAGCCACTAGAGGGATGACACAGGTCCAGCAAGCAGGAGCCTTATTGCTAGTGCTATACGTGTAGAGATTGTACATTCTCCATGACGACGAAGTTCTATCTGGTCTTGCAGATTACTCACACATCTCAAAGACATTCACGTTGGTGAGTTAATCGGTGGCAACTTGACTTTACTGTATATACGAGTGGCAAAATCTAGAGGAAAGAGTGAGTTGATGGAAAGCTGGGAAGAATAGGTTACAGCGAAAAGGATTGCTGTGAGCCAGCACAGACTTGATGGTCCTGCTGAATACTACGAGGAAACAAGGACATTGATGTTGGTCGACTTGAATTTGCAAAGAACTACTGTGCCTTCGCCTCGTCAAGATTAAAGGAGAGATATGCAGTGACGCAAGTAATTCAGCTTAGATTTAAAGGGAAGATAGTGGAAGAACTCAACAGGACAGGCAGCATCTCTGGAGAGAAGGAACGGGTGACGTTTCAGGTCGTGACCTTTCTTCAGGCTCAGTCGAAACGTCACCCATTCCTTCTCTACAGAGAAGCTGCCTGTCCCACTGAGTTCCTCCAGCATTGTGTGTCTATCTTCGGTTTAAGCTAGCATCTGCTGTTCCTACCTACACATTAGATTTAAAGGGCCTCGACAAATTAGAGAGTAATGCTAGCTTTAGATGGGAACAACATGACAGTTGGCAGAAACATTTGATCATGCCTTCTGCAAATTGGCAATTTGTCAAGCTATAAAAATGACTGGAGTGGCAAATGCATAGCTTGCAACGACAGGAGGTAGCTCTTTTATACAAGGGCTGCACAGACAATCCCAGCTTACAATTTTGAATTGCTCAATTTAAAAGTTTGGTGCAAAGAATTAAAAAAATATTCCCGTGGACTTCGGCTTTCATTGGTGTAAACAATATATTGAAAAGTCATTAAGATGAAAAGTTAGCTATAGAATCCGAGCCTTTACGCACTTCTGTTTGCCATTCAGGAAATCATTCAGTTTATGTTAGAAAGATGAACATAAACCAGTTAATACTAAACTAAACACACCTCAAATGTTAACCTTCCTTCAATTCACCAGGCGCTGGAATTTAAGCAGGTCAGCATTAACGAGTGTAAAAAGTTCAAATCCAGAATCAGTGTCCATGGATGGTTACATTTGCCCAAGCAGCTGATGATTCAATTTCCCCACACATGCAAAACTTCAATTTCATGAACTACAGGGAAGAGCAATTCATAAAATTTATGTAACGAGCTTCCGAAACAAGACAGAATAGAAAGCTGACAGATAGAGGACTAAAAGATACACAAAAATGCTGGAGAAACTCAGTGGGTGCAGCGGCATCTATGGAGCGAAGGAGATGGGCAACATTTCGGGCCGAAACCCTTCAGACTGGAGAAGGGTTTCTCCAGCATTTTTGTGTACCTTCGATTTTCCAGCATCTGCAGTTCCTTCTTGAACAGATAGAGGACTAACCCATCTTTCCCCCTTACAGTGAGATCAAGATCACTTAAGACCATTACTCAGATTTCAAACTCCTTTATCACATTTGGTGCTAAATGTCAGCTAGGGTAAGTATATAGTAAATGAGCTACACTTCAACATTTCAGGCCAACGTTAAAATTCATACCGAATACTAAATACGGCCTCGCAATTGCATACTTTTATTTAAAAATTAAAGTTGATACCATTTAAATGGCACTTCAAATGACAAAATAAATAGTGTACATGCTGGAATTTTGAATTAAAACAGGAAATGCTAGAAACACTCGGGTCAGGCAAAGTGCCTAAAGAGAAATGGTTAACATTTCACTCGACTTAACCAGGCAATATTCAACCGGAAGATAGACACAAATAGCTGGAGTAACTAAGGCAGCATCTCTGATGCTCGAGAAGTTAGAGATGCTGCCTGGCCAGCTGAGGTGCTCGAGCTTTGTGTCTATCTTCGGTTTAAACCAGCATCTGCAGTTCCTTCCTACACAATATTCAACCCGAAACATTAATTATAATTCTTCCAACAAATACCAATGGCACCACTGAGCTTTTCCAGCATTTCTGCCTTTTATTCAAATAATGCTCAATCTATAGTTAGAGACAATCAGCAAACCAGCCACCAATCTTTGTTGAAGACACAAAGTACTGGAGTAACTCCAGCCAGGCAGCACATAGGTAGCAGATGGATGGGTGACATTTTGGATTGGAACCCTTCTTCAGACTGATTGTGGTGGAGGGGAGAGAATGCTGGAAGGTAAACATGAGCAGAATAGTCTGGCAAGTGATGGATACAGGCGAGAGGGGTATTAAAAATTGGCAGATGGTTAGACAAGGGCCAACGATGAAAAGACAAAGTGTAAGGATTGAAGTGGTGTGAATAGTGAAGCCAGAGGAAGGAATACAAGTGGAAGGGGACAGAGGGAGGGGAAGGGGGAAAAATCCAGATGGGGCACTTGTAACTTTGTCTTTTCATCGCCCGACTTTGTCTAATCATCTGCCTCCCCCTCTCCATCTCCCTCTCCTCCTCCCCCCCCCCCCCCCCCCCCCCCCACCACCCCCACCCCCACCCCTCAGCTGTATGCACCCATACCTTGCCAGTCTTTAGCCTGCTTCTACTTCTCCAGCTTTACCCCCCAACACCAGTCCGGGGAAGGCTCCTAACCCGAGACGTCATCTATCTATGCTCTCTAGAGATCCTGCCTGGTCCACCGAATTACTCTAGCACTTTGTCTCTTGTGTAAAGCATCTGCAGCTCCTAGTTTTTAAATCTATATTTTAAGCCCTGAAAACCCTGGTATCACCCTCCAAGGCAAAACACAAGCCCTTTGTTGAAGTAAAACCATTCCAAACGCAGAAACAGTGAAGGTAGCTTCGCAGAACACTGAGAACAGTTTATGTTGAGCAGCTAATCAGTGCAAATACAAAACTGGCTGCCAAGGGGGGAATGATTTATTGTAACACCTGGAATATCCGAACAATGCTGCACGATGAAGGTCGGGCAGATCTGCTCAGAACTCTTTTCCACTTCGGATAGATTTATGCTAATTAATGAAAAACCCCTGAAGCCAGTCGAAACTCCAACGCATTAATTACCAAAATGGTTTCATCCCAGCCTTCCTGTCGTTCATTCCAACACCGATCCTCATATACCACCTTGTATGTAAAAGCTAGCTGCTTGCTCTGTGTGCTCCATCCCTCTAGACTTTCACCTCAAGCCTATAACCTCATAATCCTACAACTCTCATATGATCTCCTCCGCCTGCTCCCTTACACTCGCCGTTGCCAATAACTATAGAAAAACAAAGCTGGAGACAACTCTGGGCTCCACAACTGATCCGTCCTATCTTGCTATCTATTTCAGGAAGAAACCCAGTGCAACTGCGCCGTCCAAGTCACCAATCTCTAGCAAGAAATCAGGTGTGGATTTAAGAAAACTTCTATTTATCTAGATCATGAGATAAACTATTAAAATGGATATGTAGGGATCGGATTATGTGCAGCAGAGACTAGTTTAACCGGCCACATTGTGGGCTGAAGGGCCTGTTCCTGTCCTGTTATGTTCTTTAAATGATCCATGCTCAAAATCCTTCACCATAGTAGTTCATAGGTTCTAGGAGCAGAATTAGGCCATTCTGCCCATCAAGTCGACTCTACCATTCAATCATGGTAAATTTATCTTTCTCTCAACCCCATTCTCCTGACTTTTCCCCATAACCCCCGACACTCTTACTAATCACGAACCTGTCAATCTCTGCCTTAAAAATATCCATCGATATGGCCTCCATAATGAATTTCAGATTCACCACCTTTTCATTAAAGGAATCCCTCCCCATCTCCTTCCTAAAGGAAAGTTATTTTATTCTGCGGCTATGGGCTCTTCTGGTCCTAGACTTAGACTCTCCCACTAGTGGAAACATCCTCTCCACATCTACTCTATCCAGGCCTTTCCCTATTTGGTCAGTGTCAATGAAGGGTTTCTTCCCTTCTAAACTCCAGCGAGTACAGGCCCAGTGCCTTCAAACGCACATCATATGTTATCCCAATCACTCCTGGGATCATTCTCGTACATCAGTTATTGTGACCACAAACCAGAGCTACATTCCTTAAATTTGAATCATATTAGAATCGTTAATCCCTTTTGGTGAGATCCACTGGACACGTGACATAAGCCCATTGTAGTTGCCTAGATAAACCAAAATAATATATTCTCAAAGATGCTGAAACAAAGTTCAAACTTAATCTAAAACCCCGTTTGGTTTGTTTCTCTTTCCTGTTCTGAAGATTCACTGCACGTGATGTCACCACAAAGCCCAGCACTTCACTAATTGTGGAAGTCAATCCATTTTGCTTCGTAGACGGTTGCTACCCAAAGATACCCGCGGAGTACGCACATTGGATACGAAACCAATTAGTTGACAATTGGACGATTACGTCAAGATATAGCATGACATCCAAGGGACTTTTTGGATGAATTAGTCGATTTAAATCAAGATATACACACCTCAAATGACCTCCAGCTGGGACTAATGAGCATAGAGGTACAACTGGCGAGGGGAATGTTTTCCTTTGTTCTACACCCAACCTGCAAGGTTGGAAGGCAAATAATGAACTTGCATTTGTATTTGAAACCATTCCAAAGCATTTGACGAGTGAATATTAAACAGCCAGGCTGACCTAAGGGAGCATAACTAACTTCACTGTAATTCTTTTCAAACACAAGTTTTTTACTAATAGAGTCAGCGTCATACAGCGTTGAAGCAGGCCCTTCGTGTTCACTTGCCCACACCGACCAACATATCCCATCTACACTAGTCCCACCTGCCTGCGTTTGGCCCAGATCCCTCCAAACCAGTCCTATCCATGTACCTGTCTAATTGTTTCTTAAACGTTGCAATAGTCCTTGCCTCAACTACCTCCTCTGGCAGCTCGTTCCATACGCCCTTTGCGTGAAAAAGTGACTCCTCAGGTTCCTACTAAACCTTTCCCCAATTATGAATTAATGGTTAATTCAGTCTCTCAGACTTGTTGAACAGCTGGCAAGCCAACCTGATCCCACATTTGTTTGCTGCACATTGAGCTGTCAGAGGCCCATGCTTCCCCCAGAGTCACTGGGAGTGCAGCATTCCTTCTAAGAGGCTTTGAGCACATCCACTGATCTATTTTCTCTGCCCACCTCTGTAAATCACTTCCCATAGTAGAGCTGGGAACCGAGTGCATGCTCCATAAGTCTGATGCAGAAGGAGGCCAGCCCAATGAAGTGAGATATTAATTGACCAACAAGCCTGACATGAATGAAGCAGGGCACCTCCTCCAGACGAGGTTCTCCACCAGGGAGGTAGAAGGCAAAATACTGACAGAATAGGCACAGGGGCAACACAGTGGTGTAGCATAGAAACATAGAAAATAGATGCAGAAGTAGGCCATTCGGCCCTTCGAGCCTGCACCGCCATTCAATATCATCATGGCTGATCATCCAACTCAGTATCCTGTACCTGCCTTCTCTCCATACCCCCCCCCGATCCCTTTAGCCACAAGGGCCACATCTAACTCCCTCTTAAATATAGCCAATGAACTGTGCCTCAACTACCTTCTGTGGCAGAGAATTCCAGAGTCACCACTCTGCGTGAAAAATGTTTTTCTCATCTCGGTCATAAAAGATTTCCCCCTTATCCTTAAACTGTGACCCCTTGTTCTGGACTTCCCCAACATCGGGAACAATCTTCCTGCATCTAGCCTGTCCAACCTCTTAAGAATTTTGTACGTTTCTATAAGATCCCCCCTCAATCTTCTAAATTCTAGCAAGTACAAGCCGAGTCTATCCAGTCTTTCTTCATATGAAAGTCCTGTAGCAGTAGAGTTGCTGCGTTACAGCGCAAATACCAGAGTCCGATCTTGACTGCAGATGCTGTTCATGCAAAGTTTTTGCGTTCTCTCAGTGACCGCGTGGGTTTTATCCAGGTGCCCAGGTTTCCTCTCACACTCCAAAGGCATGCATGTTAAAAGCTTAATCGGCTTTGGTAAAATTGTAAACTATCCCTGGAGAGTAGGATAGTGCTAGCGTATAGGGGGATCACTGTTCAGCATGGACTCGGTGGGCTGAAGCGCCTGTATCCACTATCTCCAGAGCCCAAGTCTATTAGGTTGTGAACAGCTCCAGTTTTAGGACTTGGACAGTCAGGCAGCTGTACACTCAGACCACATGCAGAGGATGTAAATAATATGCAAATGTGCGCAAACTGGTTGCGGCTTTGTTTAGAATATACAAGTACTTCACCATTGAGCATGGTTAATTTGACATACTGCTCAAACTACGAAACATAAAAGGCAAAATAAAAATGTAGAGACAAGGAGCTTAAAACCAAACTGCTGGAAGAACTCAGCAGGCCAGACAGCAGCAGTGGTATGGCTAATGTTTCTGTTTGAGACCCTGCATTAGGACTGCATCAGAAATAAAGATCTTGAGTATTAATGGTAGCAGAAAATATGCTACTCGCACAATATCAAACTCTAAAGGGCAACAAAATTAAAACGTCTGTAAAATAACAATGACATTATAGGTCTCACACATTTGGATAAACAAAGATTTTAAATGACTAATTCTGAGCAACTGCAAAATTTAACTAGAATTAGACTCCTTAGAATTACTTTACAAATGTAACAGGTACTAAATTTTAGTTAATTGTCTAAATACTCCATTAGCAAATTAACTGTTCCAATCTATCTTATTGGAGAAATTGGACATTTTAATCTGAAGCTATAACACTACAATGCTGCAAACTATACCCTGCATGCAGATATACACAAAAAGCTGGAGTAAATCAGCAGGACAGGCAGCATCTCTGGAGAGAAGGAATGGTGACCTTTCTTCATGCCATGCATGCACTCTGGTCATTTTCCCTTTGCACTGTTACATAGAAACTAGGTGCAGGAGTAGGCCATTCGGCCCTTCGAGCCTGCACCGCCACTCAATATGATCATGGCTGATCATCCAACTCAGTATCCTGTACCTGCCTTCTCTCCATACCCCCTGATCCCTTTAGCCAAAAGGGCCACATCTAACTCCCTCTTAAATATAGCCAATGAACTGGCCTCAACTACCCTCTGTGGCAGAGAATTCCAGAGAGTCACCACTGTGTGAAAAATGTTTTTCTCATCTCAAACCCCCCCCCCCCCCCCCCCCCCCAAACAAACATTTTTCGCACAACGGTTGTTGTATTTGTGCATGGCTTGATTGCTAATCAATTATAAAAGATGATATGATGATTACAAACAAAAGTCTTTCGCTGCATCTTAGTACACGCGACAATAAACAGATATATTACCATAGCAAATCCTACCCTGTGAACATTAACACCAACTTAACATCCAACTGCTCAAGCCTGCCCAAATACACATTTCTATCCAGGTTTTCATCAAAGCTTATTTACAAATCTTTCAAGTTCTTAGGGATGCCAGTATTAACAGATTCTCCTTCCATAGAGAGTACCTGACCTTTGTGTTTCAATATTTTCCATTTTAATTAATTTGGTAAACCTTCCACAGATGCATTTTTTTTTCAGAAATACAAGCTTGTGATTCTGAAAGCCAGTATTCTTGTAACGCAGATGGCCGAAAACAAAGCTACAAAATCCCAACTCAATATTATGTTACATTAGAGTCAAAAACACAGCATCACGTTACAGGCCTAAGGAACCAGAATTGCATTCAGGTGTCTGAAACAGATAAAGATAAGGACCTGGATGAAAAACACTGGAGAAACTCAGCGGGTGAGTCAGCATCTATGGAGAGAAGGAATAATAGGCAACGTTTCAGGTCGAGACCCCTTTTCTGACTGATTTCGGGGGTGGGGTGGGGTCAGAAAAATATAATGAACTGACTTTAAGGATTCTCTTCAAGGATGTACAAAACTCAAGGTTACACAAAAAAGCTGGAGAAACTCAGCGGGTGCAGCAGCATCTATGGAGCGAAGGAAATAGGCAATGTTTCGGGCTGAAACCCTTCTTCAGACTTCTCCAGCTTTTTTGTGTAACCTTCGATTCTCCAGCATCTGCAGTTCCCTCTTAAACACTGTACAAAACTCAAGTTCTGTTTCCAGTGGATCACCTCACTCCCCATCTTCTAACTTGCAGACAACAATAACTACACACAATTTCATTCCATGCAGTGAAGACCCATCTCAAAACCATGCTTGCTAACACAATTAAAGACAACCCCATATCTCCAACACAGAGGCAGTGGACATCGCATCTATATTAACACAAGGAAAACATTTTAACTATGCACAAAAGGTGCTCGAGAAACTGGTACTACCACTGGAGAGAGCCTGCTACTTGGTACTTGGTTATTAAGAGCCCGGGGAGAGGCTGTAGACACTTCCAAGTTGCAGGCTTCACTGGAATTTGAGAACTCACAAGGGAGCCCTTCATCCCAGCGGCGATGGACCGCAAGTCGAGGAGGACAGACGCAGCCACAGGGGGGGCAACTTGTCTGACTTGTTCACCCCCAAAACCCCCCCACCACCCCGGCCGTGCGCGCTCCCGTACCCCCTTTTGTCCCCCACCCCCCCTCCCCTCAACCCCAACTCAGCCCTCGCGCGCCCCCGTATCCCCCTCCTCCCCACAACTCCACCGCGCGTGCACGAGCCCCCATCCCCCAACTCCACCCGCGCGTGCACGCGCCTCCACCCCCACCCCACGCGTGCACGCGCCTCCACCTCACCCGCGCGTCCACGCGCCTCACCCCCACCCGCGCGTGCACGAGCCTCCACCTCACCCCCCCCTCAACCGCTCGTGCACGCGCCTTCACCCCCCCCCCACCCTCAACCGCGCGTGCACGCGCCTCCATCCCCCCCCCCCACCGGCCTGGGGCAGTGCGCGGGAGCGCGCCTCACCGCTCCTCCCCCTCCCCCTCCCCAAAGCGCGCTCCCGCGCCAGCCCGGGTCCGCGCGCGCCCGGCCCGCCCGCTCCGTCTCCTCACCCTGGTTACAGAAGAGTCCCATCAACTTGGCCAGAAACATCCCCATCTTCACCCCCTCCCCTCCCCTCCCCCCACACACCGGCCGGCCGGCCGCGGCCTACTGCTGCCGCCAAGCCACACGCGCCGGGGGGTCGATTACACCCGCTGGCCGGGCGAGGGGGCCGAGGGCCGGGGGGTCCAGGGGAGGACGAGGCGCCCACCGACAAAAAAAAAACAAAAACGGCGGCGGCCACGAAGCGAGTTAATGGAACCTCCAGTCGAAGTAAATGACAGACGGCCGCTGGGCTAGTTCCTGTGGAGAGGGGATTATGGTGAGGAGAACCGGCGAACGGGCCGACAGCGAGACCCCCTCCTCTCCACAGGCCCGACTGCCGGGCACTGGCCCTACACCAGCCGCGCCCTCTATTTATACCCTCCCGTCACCCCGTCCTGCGCATGCTCCGATCACAATCGCCAACTACACGCCCCCTTCCAAGCTTATTAGTCACCTGTTATGCAGATTCAATATGAATATGCACCATTATGGTGATGAGGGGGGCGGGGTTCAAGGTCCCAGGGGTTTGGGTCTGAATGGGGGATAATACATATTGTAGATACTGGTGAATCTCTGGAATTCTCTTTCTTTTTTTTTTTTTTTCTGTTTCTTGTTTTTTGTGCTAAATTGTATGTATGCACTGAGTACGAGCAGCTTTCAGTTTCACTGTACATGTATAGTGACAATAAATGGCATATCTCATCTCTCATATCTATCTCACAGAAGGTAGTTGAGGCAAGGGTACACAAAAATGCTGGAGAAACTCAGCGGGTGCAGCAGCATCTATGGAGCGATGGAAATAGGCAACGTTTCGGGCCGAAACCCTTCCGGGTTTCGGCCCGAAACGTTGCCTATTTCCTATAGTGGAGATTGTTCAACTCTTTGCATGGAGCGAAGGAAATAGGCAACGTTTCGGGCCGAAACCCTTCTTCAGACTGATGGGGGGTGCTTGAGGCCAGTTCATTGGCTATATTTAAGAGGGAGTTAGATGTGGCCCTTGGGGCTAAAGGGATCAGGGGGTATGGAGAGAAGGCAGGTACAGGATACTGAGTTGGATGATCAGCTATGATCGCATTGAATGGCGGTGCAGGCTCGAAGGGCCGAATGGCCTACTCCTGCACCTATTTTCTATGTATCTATGTAGATACATAGCCACATAGACAATAGGTGCGGGAGTACGCCATTTGGCCCTTCGTGCCAGCACCGCCATTCAATATTATCAGGGTTGATCATCCACAATCAGTACCCCGTCCCTGCCTTCTCCCCATATTCCTTGATTTCGTTAGCCCTCAGAGCTCTATCTAACTCTCTTTTGAATGCATCCAGTGAATCAAAGTCCAATGGGGCAGAGAAACTGGCATTTATAACATAGTTCTTAGTTTTAGCTTTAGAGATACAGCGTGGGAACAGGTCCTTCTGCCCACCGAGTCTGCACTGACCAGCGATCCATGCACATTAACGCTATCCTACACACACGAGGGACAACTTTGCACACACACCAAGCCAATTAACCTAGTATGTCTTTGAAGAGTGGGAGGAAACTGAAGATCTCAGAGAAAACCCACGCGGTCACGGGGAGAACGTACAAACTCCGTAAGGACAGCACCCGACCCCGGGTCTCTGGCACTGCAAGCGCTGCAAGGCAGCAACTCTACCGCTGGTCTACCATGGCTGCCCTGTCATGTGAACATGTAGCTAGTTAGCATGTTTTGCAACTGGTGATCAAAGAGATGCCAAATGGAGCTGAGGGTGGCAGATAGAAAATCACAATGAGGCAGGTTAACAATGACTGAAATTGTAATCGTAATTGTAATTTTATTGTAACATACAAAGAATTTGATTTGTCATACAGTCATACCAAACTTAGCAACAAGATACACAACTACATAAAATTTAACATAAACATCCACCACAGCAGATTCCCCACATTCCCCACTGTGATGGAAGGCAATAAAGTCTTATTTTATTTCCTCCTTACTTCACAAATGGGATGTTCAACAATTAAATGGGTATAACTTATGGGAAATCTATCAGTTTGAAGAGTGTAGGAAGGAACTGCAGATGCTGGTTTATTGAAGATAGACACAAAAAGCTGGAATAACTCAGCGGGACAGGCAGCACCTCTGGAGAAAAGCAATAGGTGACGTTTCGGGAGCGACAGTGGGTCGGGTCTGAAGAAGTGTCTTGGCCCGAAACAGCACCTATTCCTTTTCTCCAGACATGCTTCCTGACCCGCTGAGTTACTCCAGGTTTTGGTGTCTATTATCAGTGCGAGGAAGTGTGAGGCCCGACCCATTCCATCTGCAAACGTGTTCCTGAACCACTGAGTTCCTCCAGCATTTTGCGCTTTGCAAGATCCCAGCATCTGCAGTTTCTTGCGCCTTCAATCAACAGGGATGTGTGTGGCACATTAATCTCAGTTTGTTTTAATGAACAGTCCGAAGAGAGAAGGAATTTATGAGAAGGCTCAACAATCAGCCTTTTCTCCTCGACGGAAAACAATACTCGTTTATCTTGCCTCATCATGTAGCCCTACATCTCTGTGCTATTCCACTCAATGCCTTTAGTTTCGTTCATGTTTTCTTGTCCTGTGTAGCAAGGTGCAATGAAAAGCCATTCGTGCTATTCAAAAAAGACTGCACATGATTGTAATCAAGCCGTCTACAGAGTAACGTTTCGTGCAAGATGAGGTGGATGGTAGGTCAGGACACTCTAGTTGGTGAGAGGGTGGTTCAGCTTCCTGAATATAGCTGGGAAGAAACTGCCCCTGAATCTGGAGGTGTGCGTTTTCACACTTCTGCATCTCTTGCCTGATGGGAGAGGGGAGAAAAGCAAGTGACTGGGATGAGAATCCCCCTGTCTCTCTGAAGCCTTGACACCTCTGAAATATTTTTAAAATGCCTTATAAAAATCATAAAATTCCATTGACTACAATAGTTCTGATCAAAGAGTGTGCCATTTGCTTGTCTTACAGAAGACTTCCATTTGCATGTCTTACAGAAGACTGCCACAATTATAAAATCCCCCCCCCCCCCCCAAAAAAATTCAACTTACATTCTGCACTTCTTTTAAGCCTGAGTAATTTACAGACGGTCCCTACAGGTGTGTGAGTCACTCTACCTGCAGCTCGCTCATACCTGCATGAAGTCATTGCTGGATGGGACATGACAAACTGGTTTTCCCCTCCTTTTCCAAAGAAGGTGAATGAAAAGACCCCTCCACTCCTGCTTCTATTTATGGTCAGTAATGTCACTATTCTACTGAACACTTTCACATCAGCAGATGTCCTGAGAATGACTGATCATTTATTTTTGTTGTGCTTGCACAGTGGGCGTGGTAGGTAGAGCTGCTGCCTCACGGCGCCAGAGACCCGGGTTCGATCCTGACCTTGGGTGCTGTCTGTGTGGAGTTTGCATGTTCACCCCTCTGACCGCGTGGATTTCCTCCGGCTGCTCCAGTTTCCCCCCCCCCCCCCCCCCCCCACATTCCAAGGATGTGGAGGTTTATAGGTTGATTGTAAATTGCCCCTAGTATGTAGATACTTGTACAGTTGCATGGTTAGGAAAGATTCAGAGGGACATGGGCCAGATGCAAGTAATTAGAGCTTGCTTACAAGGTGTGGACAAATTGCCATTTTGCTGGCATGGACAATTGGGCCAAATGGTTTGTATCTGAGCTGAGGATATGCACAACATGCTGGAGTAACTCAGCGGGACAAGCAGCATCTCTGGATAGCAAGAGGATTTCATAGCAAAAGGGTTTGAGTATAGGAGCAGGGAGGTTCTACTGCAGTCGTACAGGGTCTTGGTGAGGCCACACCTGGAGTATTGCGTACAGTTTTGGTCTCCTAATCTGAGGAAAGACATTCTTGCCATAGAGGGAGTACAGAGAAGGTTCACCAGACTGATTCCTGGGATGGCAGGAATTTCATATGAAGAAAGACTGGATAGACTTGGCTTGTACTCGCTAGAATTTAGAAGATTGAGGGGGGATCTTATAGAAACTTACAAAATTCTTAAGGGGTTGGACAGGCTAGATGCAGGAAGATTGTTCCCGATGTTGGGGAAGTCCAGAACAAGGGGTCACAGTTTAAGGATAAGGGGGAAATCCTTTAGGACCGAGATGAGGAAAACATTTTTTTACACAGAGAGTGGTGAATCTGTGGAATTATCTGCCACAGAAGGTAGTTGAGGCCAGTTCATTGGCTATATTTAAGAGGGAGTTAGATGTGGCCCTTGTGGCTAAAGGGATCAGGGGGTATGGAGAGAAGGCAGGGATGGGATACTGAGTTGGATGATCAGCCATGATCATATTGAATGGCGGTGCAGGCTCAAATGGCCGAATGGCCTACTCCTGCACCTATTTTCTATGTTTCTATGTTTGTATGATAGAAGGAATGGGTGATGTTTCGGGGCGCGCCCCTTCTTCAGAGTTAGAGTCAGGGGAGAGGGAGACACAGAGATATGGAAGGGTAAGGTGTGAAAACGAGACAACATAGATCTGTGCCGTGTGACTGTGAGTCTAGGACTCCAGTGTCTAAGGACCAACCATTCAAAACTGAGGGATTTCTCAATGAAGGTGGTGAATCTCTGAAATTCTCTTCCTATTAGGGTTGTGGAGGATAGATCGCTGGGGGCATGTAAAGAGAGGGAGGGGGGAGATAAATCTTTGACATGCATGAATTGAGGCGCAGGCGATCTTGTATAGAGGAGGTGTTGAAGTCTGGGATAGATCAGCCATGCCGCCCGAATGGCGGGGACAGGAGCTCCTGGGCGGGGTCTGGTCTCACTTTTGGCAGATGGCAGTGGAATGGCCGCGGGAAATGCGAGCGCATCCCGGGGGGTGGCTAAAAACACCAGCAGACCGGTGTGCGACCTTGCACCACCAGCGGCGTGGCTTTAATGGCCCAGCGGGACAATCGCCATCGCAGGCGGTAAAGAAAGCTTTGACTTTGACTCTGACATCGTGCAGAAAGTGGCAGACATTGGTTAAAGGGAGAGTGCAGAGAGAGAGTTACAGTGTTTTTGGTGAGACCACACCTGGAGTATTGCGTACAGTTTTGTCTCCAAATCTGAGGAAGGACATTATTGCCATAGAGGGAGTGCAGAGAAGGTTCACCAGACTGATTCCTGGGATGTCAGGACTGTCTTATGAAGAAAGAAATGGAATCTTGAATCTTGATCTCAAGAATCTAGAATCTTGAATCTATCTTATAAACTTACAAAATTCTTCAGGGCTGGACAGGCTGAATGGTCTACTCCTTGTCCCCTATGTCCTTGTGTTCTGTGTTCCCACCCAGTGATGACTAAGGTTGAACGTACAACACGCCGTCTCAGTATCAGCGATGACCTCACCGGAATTAGCCTGTATGACTAACTTCCCCAAACTTTCCTGAAGTTTCTATTAGATAATTAGCTTTTGCTTTTGAGGTGCAAGTCATACCTGTGGCTTTGACGTGTCGTTGCTGTTCATGTAAACACGCTAGGCCGAGGGAATGTACCATCGCCGAGCAAAAACATACAATCATATTGTAGACTACAAAACGCTGGAGTATCTCAGCGGGACAGTTCTGCGTCTCTGGAGAGAAGGAAAGGTTGACGTTTCACGCCGTCTCAGTCATGGAGAGATGACCTCTAGCGATAAGGAAAGGTAAACAACTAGAAACTTTCCTGAAGTTTCTATAGGTGCAGGAGTTGAGGCCATGAGGTGCAAGAGCCTGCACCGCCATTCAATATGATCATGGCTGATCATGTAACACAGTATCCTGAGGGCCTGTACCATCGCCGAGCAAAAACCTGCATCTATTGTCCCTCAAAAGGCTGGACGACAGATCGGGACAGCAGGCGCTCGCAAGGAAATGTAGAATGGTTCATTGTTTAAGAGGGAACTGCAGATGCTGGAGAATCGAAGGTTACACAAAAAAGCTGGAGAAACTCAGTGGGTGCAGCAGCATCTATGGAGCGAAGGAAGAAGAAGGGTTTCGGCCCGAAACGTTGCCTATTTCCTTCGCTCCATAGATGCTGCTGCACCCGCTGAGTTTCTCCAGCTTTTTTGTGGAAATGTAGACTGGTTCATTGTTAGCTGAGTGGGGGGGAAGGGTGACATCACGGCATACAAGCAGTAATATTAAATCAGGAGGAAAGTAGAACTAGGATGGGGGAGGGGCGGTGAGAGACTTGCAATCCTTTTACTTTAGCCATTGGGGTGATTTAGTCAAGTCAAGTCAAGAGAGTTTTATTTTCATGTGTCCCAGATAGGGCAACAATACTCATGCTTGCTGCAGCACAGCGAAATATGTAAACATAGTACAGAACAGGAGATAAAAGTTCAGTGTGTCTATATACCATAGACCATATCTACACATAATAAATAAACAGATAAAGCACAATAGTAATAATAGACTCTTATTGTTCAGAGCTTGTTTGATGTCGTGTTTCATCGCCTGATGGCTGTGGGTTCATAATAAGTTCACGTTCAGAAGTTCTAGGAGCAGAATTCGGCCATTCAGCCCATCGTCTACTACTCCGCCATTCAATCATGGCCGACCTATCCTTCCCTCTCACCCCCCCACTCTCCTGCCTATTCCTACAGCTTGCGGATTGTACGCTGGTTTTACACCGTCGTGGTCTAGTTTAGCTTAGTTTAGTTTAGAGATACGGAGCTGGAAGCAGGCCCTTCAGCCCACCGAGTCCGTGCTGGCCTGAGGTCCCCGCACACTAATGCCATCCTGCGATTCCTTCCTACATCAGTGGGGAAATGGTGGGTGAAGGCTGAATGGGGGGGGGGAGGGGGAAACATCCCACCTCAGGTGAGCGTGCACAAAGCAATGTGTACGATATACATATGTATGAGCTGCCCCCCCCACAGCCCATTTAAATCTCTGTCATGAGCACACAGAAACCCCCCTGTGTAAATCCTTATCTAATGCCGTCTGCTTGATTTGGGAAACAATAGAAATAAGGCAATTTATCTGATCTACAACTTCCTGGCCTGGGCTTTATCACACTGTTGTGTTATTGGAGGAGTGTTTCCATATCCCAGTCACACAGGAAGTTTTTCCCAAACTTCAACCCTGCCACTCTGTAAAGTGAACTTTAAAACTTTCTTATGATTAGTTTGGTTTTAGAGATGCAGCGTGGAAACAGGCTCTTTGGTTCACCACTGAGTGCAATAGACAATAGACAATAGGTGCAGGAGTAGAGGCCATTCGGCCCTTCGAGCCATATAACCCAATAACCATATAACCATACAATAGACAATAGACAACACGTAAACAGGCCATCTCGGCCCTACCAGCACCGCCATTCCGTGATCAAATTTTTTTTTTCCTGCCTTCTCCCCTTAGTCCCCTGACCTGCCTGCACTCATAAAGCATAACCCTCCATTCCCTTCTCATCCATATGCCTATCCCCCGCATTTATTTTTAAATGATACCAATGAACCTGCCTCCACCACTTCCACTGGAAGCTCATTCCACACCGCTACCACTCTCTCTGAGTATTAACCTACACACCTGCACGTCTTTGGAAAGAAGTTCCCCCTCATATTACCCCTAAACTTCTGTCCCTTAATTCTGAAGTCATTGTCCTCTTGTTTGCAAAAATCTTCACTATTCTCAAAGGTGTGTGTGTGCTTGTCCTATGATTCTACATCAACTCCATGCCGAGCCAAACAGTACCTGCATTCGGTTGTGATGGGATGGCAATGATCAGAGGCCCCAATCATGTACCCCGGTCCTGCCTTCCCCCCCCATACCCCCTGACTCCGCTATCTTTAAGAGTTCCATCTAGCTCGACCCGAAACATCACCTATTCCTTTGCTCCATAGTTGCTGCCTCACAATAGACAATAGACAATAGGTGCAGGAGTAGGCCATTCGGCCCTTCGAACCAGCACCGCCATTCAATGTGATCATGGCTGATCATCCCCCAATCAGTACCCCGTTCCTGCCTTCTCCCCATATCCCCTGACTCCGCTATCTTTAAGAGCCCTATCTAGCTCTCTCTTGAAAGCATTCAGAGATCCTGCCACCACCGCCCTCTGAGGCAGAGAATTCCACAGACTCACCACTCTAACTATCGCCCAGCGGTCCCCGCACGCTAGCTCTATCCAACACACACACACACACACAAGGGACAATTTACATTTATACCAAGGCTATTAACCTACACACCTGTACGTCTTTGGAGTGTGGGAGGAAACCGGAGATCCTGGAGAAAACCCACGCAGTTCACGGGATTTCGCGCAGATGCTACAAACTGAAGCACAGCTGACACATGTTTACCACCAAGTAGAATTGGCACAGTTCTGCAAAAATGTGGTTGGGAAGTTTCAGAATGACGCCGTGTGTGTGTGTGTGTGGTTAAAACACTATTATAGTGCTATGATTCTATTTACAGATTGACGATTTTCCATTCCCTTTTCTGCTAAACAAGAATATTTGTGGAAACAGACAGATGACGTCTCGGTTGGGATGAAAACCAGGGATGGCAATGAGGAACAGGCAGAGGCCCTGTGGGAACTGAATGGCTAGTGATCCCTGCAATGCTTTTCTCTCCCCAATCCTCTGAGTAAAGAAGTTCCCCCTCCTCCCTTAATTCTCATGTCATGTCCCCCTTCCCCTCACCCTTCCCTTCATTCACACAGCACCAGTCTCTGCCCCCTCTCACTCTCATCTCCTCTCTCTCTTTCTCTGTAACTTTAGTTGCTGAAACCCAGGCAACATCTTACTCTCTCTGGTTGTCTGTCCATTTCCCTCCACAGGTGCCCTGTGCTTTTTGTTTCAGGCAAAGGATCAGGCATTAGAATTTAAAGACACAGTGTGGAAACTGACCCTGTATCCACCTACAATATCTATCGCCGGGCTTTGTCTTGTCCCCACTTCCACCTTTCAGCAGGTTGAAAACACGCACCACCAGACTTGGGAATAGCTTCTTGCTATTCTTGTTATCAGGTCCTTCCATAAGCGGACTTACTGTCCACCCAACGTCCACCTTCTAACGTCTAACTTCAGTCGAAAGGTGGATAAATGTGAGGTCTCTCCCCTCTAGACTCTCTCCACTCTCCGATCTCCCCTCCATCCACCCCCTCATGCAGGTGCAGCAGGCAGTCTCCCCCTCTCTCATCTCCCCTCTTTAGGAGCAGGGAGGTCCCCTCTCTACAGGGTCCCCTCTCTCTCCCCTTTGGTCTCCCACTCTCTCTCTCCCAATAGAGGGAGTCCATCCTCACCTTTCCTCCCCTCTCTCTCACTCTCTCAAGAACTGTAGTCTCTCCTGTCCCTGGGAACAATTCTGTAGGGCAGCATCTCATGGAGGCTTTGACGATCCAAAACAGCCTCCATCTCACATATACATAGAAAGGCATAGAATATTAGGTGCAGGAGTAGGCCATTCGGGCCTTCGAGCCTGCACCGCCATTCAATATGATCATGGCTGATCATCCAACTCAGTATCCCGTACCTGCCTTCTCTCCATACCCCCTGATCCCCTTTAGCCACAAGGGCCACAATCTAACTCAACGGTTCTATGCTTCTATTAAACCATCTTCTGCAGTTCCTTCCTATGCGTACTGTTGAGGTGACCCGTTGTCTTGTCAAACACATTTTATTGTACCAAATAAAGACATTGAGGACAAATAAAACTGAACTGGCCCAATTAATATAATCATAATCATACTAATATTAATCATACTTTTGCAACATACGAGGAATTTGATTTGCCGTCCAGTCATACCATTAAAACGCAACAAACACACAAAATACATTTTAACGTGAACATCCACCACAGTGACTCCTCCACAATCCTCACTGTGGTGGAAGGTGAAAGAAAGTTCAATCTCTTCCCTTCATTGTTCACCCACGGTCGGGGGGCCTCGAGCCTTCAGCTGGCGGGACGATCTTGGCTCCCGTAGCTGGCGGTAGACAAAAATGCTGCAGAAACTCAGCGGGTGGGGTAGCATCTTTGGAGCGAAGACCCATCTTCAACGTCACCTATTTCCTTCGCTCCATAGATGCTGCCTCACCCGCTGAGTTTCTCCAGCATTTTTGCCTACCTTCGATTTTTCCATCATCTGCAGTTCTTTCAGATTCAGATTCAATTTTTAATTGTCATTGTCAGTGTACAGTACAGAGACAACGAAATGCATTTCTTAAACAAAGCTCCACTTCTATACTTTTTAGGCAAATAGAAACATAGAAAATAGGTGCAGGAGTAGGCCATTCGGCCCTGCACCGCCATTCAATATGATCATGGCTGATCATCCAACTCAGTAGTGCAGCAGTATCTATGGAGTGAAGGAAATAGGCAACGTTTCGGGCCGAATCCCGAAGGGGTTCGGCCCGAAACGTTACCTATTTCCTATGCCCTAGCTTTCATAGAAACATAGACAATAGGTGCAGGAGTAGAGGCCATTCGGCCCTTCGAGCCAGCACCATTCGCCATTCAATATGATCATGGCTGATCATCCAACTCAGTATCCCGTCCCTGCCTTCTCTCCATACCCTCTGATCCCTTTAGCCACAAGGGCCACATCTAACTCCCTCTTAAATATAGCCAATGAACTGTGTGGTCTCAACTACCTTCTGTGGCAGAGAGTTCCAGAGATTCACCACTCTGTGTGTGTACTAACTAGGTTAAACAACTGGGATAGCATGGATGTGTTGTAGCTCAGGACCTGTTGTTCGATGAATCTCTATTCGCTGTTGGTCAATGAGGGCTGAGAATGACTGTAGTTTACGACTGGACCGGAATGTGATTCAGGTTGTCGGCTGGTTAGTTACATTCTTTCTCTGTACTTTCTGCTGCTGACCTTCTACCGCTCGTCCATCGAGAGCCTGCTGACATACTGCATTACAGCATGGTATGGCAGCTGCACCATGGCAGACAGGGAGAGGCTTCAGAGGGTAACTAGGACAGCGCAGAGGATCATTGGCTGCCCTCTCCCCTCCCTGATGGACATCTACACCTCCCGCTGCCTTAGCAGGGCAAAGAAGATCATCAAAGACAACTCCCATCCTGCGTTTGGACTGTTCGACCTGCTGCCCTCTGGAAGGCGCTATAGGTGCATCAAATCCAGGACAAATAGACTCAGGAATAGTTGCTTTCCGAAAATTATAACTACTATTAATTCTAATTCACACATGCACTGATTTCACTGCCCAACACCACGGACTTCCATCTGTATATATGTATATATGTATGTAGCGCCGCAGAAATTGTGCACCTATTCCCCCCCCCCCCTTCTCCCTTCTGTTTTTTGTTTTTTCTGTTTCTTGTTTTTTGTGCTAAATTGTATGTATGCACTGAGTACGAGCAGCTTTCACTTTCACTGTACATGTATAGTGACAATAAATGGCATATCTATATCTTTCTAGACATGCTGTTGCTTTTGTTCTCAGATTGAAACTCAAACAAGATCAGCGCCTTTGCTGGGACTTTCCAGGCAAGGACATCCCCCTCTGTTACGAACAGGTGAGTGCTTAGCGGGTGCAAGCACAGGCAGAGAACAGGAAAGTAAAACCTGAGAGGGAGGAAACAGAGTTCGAGGAAATAGATTGAGAAACAAAAACTCGTGAAGCTTTTCCTGAAAGCTAAAATGATTACAGGAAACGGTTGCTGAAAGCGGGGGCTTTTGTGGGCCGACTCTGATCACGGCTGCAGGGAATGCGTGGGAAAGAACTGCAGGTGCTGGTTTAAATCGAAGGTAGACACAAAATGCTGGAGTAACAGGCAGCATCTCTGGAGAGAAGGAATGATTCAAGATTCAAGTTCAAGTGAGTTTATTGTCATGTGTCCCTGTATAGGACAATGAAATTCTTGCTTTGCTTCAGCACACAGAACATAGTAGGCATTGAATACAGAACAGATCAGTGTGTCCATATACCATCATATAAATATATACACACATGGATAAATAAACTGATAAAGTGCAAATAACAGATAATTGGCTATTAATGTTCATAGTTTTGTCCGAGCCAGGTTTAATAGCCTGATGGCTGTGGGGAAGTAGCTATTCCTGAACCTGGTTGTTGCAGTCTTCAGGCTCCTGTACCTTCTACGTGAAGGTAGCAGGGAGATGAGTGTGTGGCCAGGATGGTGTGTGGGTCTTTGATGATACTGCCAGCCTTTTTGAGGCAGCGACTGCGATAAATCCCCTCGATGGAAGGAAGGTCAGAGCCGATGATGGACTGGGCAGTGTTTACTACTTTTTGTAGTCTTTTCCTCTCCAGGGCGCTCAAGTTGCCGAACCAAGCCACGATGCAACGGTCAGCATGCTCTCTACTGTGCACCTGTAGAAGTTAGAGAGAGTCCTCCTTGACAAACCCACTCTCCGTAATCTTCTCAGGAAGTAGAGGCGCTGATGAGCTTTTGAATGGGTGACGTTTCGGGTTGAGATCCTTCTTCAAACCCGAAACGTCACCCATTCCTTCTCACCAGGGATGCTGCCTGTCCCGCTGAGTCACTCCAGCATTTTGTGTCTGTCTTAGGTTTAAAAAAACAGCATCTGCAGTTCCTTCCAGCGCCTTTTGAGGATTCCCATTCATGTGCAAATCAGCTCCTCCCCATGTTGATGTGTGTTGACACAATGACGTTTATAACAAAACACCGCTGGTATCCAGGAAATATCATGAGCGTCAGTGCCAAATAGTTGGAATAGTTACAGCAAAAACAAGCAGTTCATGTTCATAAGTCATAGGAGCAGAATTAGGCCATTCAGCCCATCAAGTCTACCCCACCATTCAATCATGGCTGATCTATCTCTCCCTCCTAACCCCCATTCTCCTGCCCTCTCCCTATTACCTGACATCCATACTAATCAAGAATCTATCAATCTCCTCCTTAAAAAATATCAATTGACATGGCCTCCACAGCCTTCTGTGGCAATGAATTCCACAGATGCACCACCCTCTAAAGAAATTCCTCCTCAGGTCCTTTCGATAAGTGTGCCCTTTTATTCTGAGGTTGTGCCCCTCCTCTGGTCCTAGACTCTCCCACTAGTGGAAACATCCCCTGTGCATCCACTCTATCCAGGCCTTTCACTACTTCACTCGCTGTAGGTACAAGGAACTGAAGTTGCTGGTTCACACAAAGAAGAGCGCAGAGTGCTGGAGTAACTCAGAGGGTCAGGCAGCATCTCTGGAGAACTTGGGTAGGCGAAGTTTCGGGTCAGGACTCGAGTAAGGGGTGACGTTTCGGCAGAAGGTACAGAAGCCTGAAGGCGCACACCACCAGACTCAGGAACAGCTTTCTTCCCCTCTTACCACAACCATAACTTAGTGCATTAATTTCTATCCCATTGTGGATGGTAGACTTTGTCTATGGAATTTGTATGCTGCAATGCCGAGAACTATTTTCTGCACTCTCTATCTTCATATTTGCTCTACCGACTGCACTCGAGTTTGACTTGAATGTGTTCATGTGTAGCGTTGTCTGTTCTGAGTGGATAGCATGCACTGTACCTCGAAGATAAACACAACAAGCTGGAGTAACTCAGCGGGACAGGCAGCATCTCTGGAGAGAAGGAATGGGTAACGTTCCAGGTCGAGGCCCTTCTTCAGTCCATGCTTCTTCCTGTATTGCATGCTCTCCACTCAGATCAGACAATACCACACGTACACACAAGCAAATCAAACTCATGTGAAATTAAAAGGACTTTACACCGGCAGGTGTTTCAGATTCAGATTCAGATTCAGATTCAATTTTAATTGTCATTGTCAGTGTACAGTACAGAGACAACGAAATGCATTACTACTGCATTTCGAGAGGGGGAAAGGGAATGCAGTGGATGAGTTTAGTTTAGAGGTACAGCACGGAAACAGGCCCTTCGGCCCACCGAGTCCGCAACTACCAGGGATCCCTGCAGAACCTACACACACAATCCCACACACTCTAGGGACAATTTACACTTATACTGAACCTACAAACCTGTACGTCTTTGGAATGTGGGAGGAAACTGAAGATCTCGGAGAAAGCCCACGCGGTCACGGGGAGAACGTGCAAACTCCGCGCAGACAGCACCTGAAGTCTGGATCGAACTGTACCACGAAGATAAACACAAAGTCCCAGGATGGGGGGACTGTCATATGCCGAGAGAATGGAACGGCTGGGCTTGTGCACTCTGGAGTTTAGAAGGATGAGAGGCGATCTCATTGAAACATATTAGATTGTTAAGGGCTTGGACACGCTAGAGGCAGGAAACATGTTCCCGATGTTGGGGAAGTCCAGAACCAGGGGCCACACAGTTTAAGAATAAGGAGTAAGCCATTTAGAACGGAGACGAGGAAACACTTTTTCTCACAGAGAGTTGTAAGTCTGTGGAATTCTCTGCCTCAGAGGGCGGTGGAGGCCGGTTCTCTGGATGCTTTCAAGAGAGAGCTAGATAGGGCTCTTAAAGATAGCGGAGGAGAACGGATATGGGGAGAAGGCAGGAACGGGGTACTGATTGGGGATGATCAGCCATGATCACGTTGAATGGCGGTGCTGGCTCGAAGGGCCGAATGGCCTACTCCTGCACCTATTGTCTATTGTCTATTGTGTGTAGGATTGTGTTAGTGTGCGGGGATCGCTAGTCGGCACGGACTCGAAGGGCCGAATGGCCTCTACTCCTGCACCTATTGTCTGTTGTCTAGTGTCTAAAATGCTGGAGCAAGGCAGCAACTCTACCACTGCGCCATCGTGCCGCCCATTCAATGATGGCAATGACGTTGTGTCGAGGTGGGGAGCCACACCACTGTTGAGAAAAACATTTTTCACACAGAGAGTGGTGAATCTCTGGAACTCCCTGCCACAGAAAGTAGTTGAGGCCACAGTTCATTGGCTATATTTAAGAGGGAGTTAGATGTGGCCCAAATGAACTGGCCTCAACTACCTTCTGTGGCAGAGAATTCCACAGATTCACCACTCTCTGTGTGAAAAATGTTTTTCTCATCTCGGTCCTAAAAGATTTCCCCCTTATCCTTAAACTGTGACCCCTTGTTCCGGACTTCCCCAACATCGGGAACAATCTTCCTGCATCTAGCCTGTCCAACCCCTTAAGAATTTTGTGAGTTTCTATAAGATCCCCCCCCTCATAGAAACTTACAAAATTCTTTTAACATTACACTTGTCAAAACCGCAGTGTGATTCAAAGATCATATTGCGGCTGTCATCTTTGGTGTGAATAGGAGACGCTGACCCATGGAACGTCAGAGGGCGGTTTTATGGCCACAGGTCAAATCAGGACTCCCACTGCTCTCAGACATGGAGCCAAGATTAGCCACGGCACACTATCCAGAATCATCAGGTCATGAGGAATTAGGCCAATCGGCCCATCATGTCATTCAATCATGGCTGATCTGGACATGATACTGGACAGAGAATTTTTCAGGTGGTCTGAAGAAGGGTTTCGGCCCGAAACGTTGCCTATTTCCTTCGCTCCATAGATGCTGCTTCACCCGCTGAGTTTCTCCAGCATTTTTGTCTACCTTCGATTTTCCAGCATCTGCAGTTCAAGTCAAGTCAAGTCAAGTCAAGTTTATTTGTCACATACACATACGAGATGTGCAGTGAAATGAAAGAGTTCAATCTCCACTATAGGAAATAGGCAACGTTTCGGGCCGAAACCCTACGGGTTTCAGCCCGAAACGTTGCCTATTTCCTTCGCTCCATAGATGCTGCTGCACCCGCTGAGATTCTCCAGCATTTTTGTCTACCTTCGATTTTCCAGCATCTGCAGTTCCTTCTTGAACATCTGATTTATCTCTCCCTGCTAACCCCATTCTCCTGCCTTCTCCCCATAATCTCTGACACCTATATCGGTTGATATATCCTAGTTCCCTGCCCAATACATCCCAAGCTCGGCATCACCAAAGCAAGAAAGGTACAGAAGTGTGAAAAGGCACACCTCCAGATTCAGGGGCAGTTTCTTCCCAGCTGTTATCAGGCAACTGAGCCATTCTTCCAACATGTCGAGTCCGGTGCTGAACTACCATCCACCTCATTGGAGACCCTGGAACTATCTTGGATCGGACTTTACTGCACGAAACGTTATTCCCTTTGGTCCTGTATCTGTACACTGTGAATGGCATGATCATCACCACGTATTGTCTTCCCCCTGACTAGCAATGTTACAAAATTTTGAGATTTAAAAAATCAAGTCTGCAATTTATCCCATCAGATAAAGCATAACAATAAGTTTAATTTGACACCAAATTCACTTTCATATCTCAAGTATTAAAAACGTTATGACCATTTTCATACTCGGAAATTAGCATCTTGTTCCCTATTGATTTTCAATGGGCATTACAAAAAAGCTGTGATCTTGGATAGTCAAAAGCCCATTTCTTAAGGAAAGATTAACATTTTTTAATAGCCTAAGTGTCCAAAGATTATTCACAAATAATTCACAATATAACATGATTTTTATATCTAATTTACATTAATTTATAGGCCAAATGGAAGGAATTTAGTGTTCAATTGCTGTAAATAAATGCCCATTTAAATCGGTTTTCTAGTGGGTTCATGTGGAACGCGCAGGTTTAGAATGTTGACAGCGCGCTGGATTAGTGCCCTCAAATGCCGAGAAAAATACTGCGGGATATAAAAAGCCCAAAATGAGCTACTCGCTATAGAAAATTATAATTATAGGGTTATATACATGCCCCATTTAATGTAAAAATAAGGTACATACCTTTAATTGTTTGCTTTATAAAACCGTGGGGCTGCCAGAGCTTGCGAACTGAACGAGAGCTTTTAAATTTATTATATCTACTATTCGAGGCCTATAAAACTAATAATAGCTTTTGGGACCGGGTCTTGCAGCGATTCTCCGTTAATGATTTACTAGGCTGAACATCTGCGATTGGAACAGCGTAGTAAAAATCGGGTTTTAAACCCGCCCCCTCCAAACAGCTCCAAAATCACACACAAGGGGTGGGGCAGATGCTCAGCCACGATTCAGGTAGGTTTTATAACATACCTACCCTGACAGGTCCACACGCACATTTCAGAGACGTGCATGTTTGTAGATTAATCAGCTTCTGTAAATTGCCCTGAGTGTGTAGGTTGCGAAATTGGGATAAAATGGAACTAGTTTGCGAGGTGACCAATGGGCTTTGTGGACTCGGTGGGCCGAAGGGCCTGTTTCCATACTGTATCTTCAAATGCAACTTGGGCCATAGTAGTCTCGGGACGAGGAGAGACATGAGGGCATTTCTGCTTTAAGAGTGCAGTGTATATTTGAGATTTTCCACCCTGTGGAGATGACCATTAGGTATGTACAAGGCTCAGATAGATGTAGAGACACTTCAGACGAGGCAGGTTCCCAAGTTCTAGGTGCAGAAGTAGGGCATTCGGCCCATCATGTCTACTCTGCCATTCAATCATTGGCTGATCTATCTTTCCCTCTCAACCCTGGAGTTGAGAAGGATGAGGATTCACTGGAGTTTAGAAGGATGAGGGGGAATCTTACCGAAACATGCAAAAATTATAAAAGGACTGGACAAGCTAGATGCAGGAAAAAATGTTCCCAATGTTGGGCGAGTCCAGAACCAGGGGCCACAGTCTTAGAATAAAGGGGAGGCCATTTAAGATTGAGGTGAGAAAAAGCTTTTTCACCCAGAGAGTTGTGAATTTGTGGAATTCCCTGCCACTGAGGGCAAATCACTGGATGGATTTAATTGAGAGTTAGATAGAGCTCTAGGGGCTAGTGTGAGGTAAGGGATATGGGGAGAAGGCAGGCACGGGTTATTGATTGGGGACGATCAGCCATGATCACAATGAATGGCGGTGCTGGCTCGAAGGGCCGAATGGCCTCCTCCTGCACCTATTTTCTATGTTTCTATGACCCCACTTCTCCCCATAACCCCTGACACGTGTACTAATGTTCCCTTGTGTTCCCGATGTTGGGGAAGTCCAGGACAAGGGGTCACAGCTTAAGGATAAAGGGGAAATCCTTTAAAACCGAGATGAGAAGAACTTTTTTTCACGCAGAGAGTGGTGAATCTCTGGAACTCTCTGCCACAGAGGGTAGTTGAGGCCAGTTCATTGGCTATATTTAAGAGGGAGTTAGATGTGGCCCTTGTGGCTAAGGGGATCAGGGGGTATGGAGAGAAGGCAGGTACGGGATACTGAGTTGGATGATCAGCCATGATCATATTGAATGGCGGTGCAGGCTCGAAGGGCCGAATGGCCTCTACTCCTGCACCTATTGTCTATGTTTCTATGTTTCTAATCAGGAATCTGTCCATCTCAGGATGGGTTGTTTGGAAAAAGATAAATTAAATCCTAGGACCCAGATATAATTTCCAGCAGCAGACACATAGGATAGGGCGGAGAAGGCACAAGGAAACGTAACATGATATTTCTTAATAAAACTTACATTTGAACATTTATTTATAGTACATACTGGACATAGAATTTTTCAGGTACGGCCAACAGGTTGTGTGACTCTGTAACTCTGATCGATATCAGACTGGCCTATGTTTCGTCAGACAGTGACGTCACCCTGTGGTTTGCCAGCCTAGACTGGCCAACTACAAATTTTAACCTTCCACAGAAAATTCAAACGGTAAATCGCCAAAAAAACAATATCGGATAGCAGGGTCGTTTGAGAATGAACTGCAGATGCTGGAAAAATCGAAGGTAGACACAATGCTTGGTTTATACTCTCTAGAATTTAGAAGATTGAGAGGGGATCTTATAGAAACTTACAAAATTCTTAAGGGGTTGGACAGGCTAGATGCAGGAAGATTGTTCCCGATGTTGGGGAAGTCCAGGACAAGGGGTCACAGCTTAAGGATGAGGGGGAAATCCTTTAAAACCGAGATGAGAAGAACTTTTTCCACACAGAGAGTGGTGAATCTCTGGAACTCTCTGCCACAGAGGGTAGTTGAGGCCAGTCCATTGGCTATATTTAAGAGGGAGTTAGATGTGGCCCTTGTGGCTAAGGGGATCAGGGGGTATGGAGAGAAGGCAGGTACGGGATACTGAGTTGGATGATCAGCCATGATCATATTGAATGGCGGTGCAGGCTCGAAGGGCCGAATGGCCTTCTCCTGCACCTAATTTCTATGTTTCTATGTTTCTATGTTTAAGAATAAGGGGTAAGCCATTTAGAACGGAGACGAGGAAACACTTTTTCTCCCAGAGAGTGGTGAGTCTGTGGAATTCTCTGCCTCAGAGGGCGGTGGGGGCAGCATCTCTGGAGAGCTAGATAGGGCTCTTAAAAATAGCGGAGTCAGGGGATATGGGGAGAAGGCAGGAACGGGGTACTGATTGGGGGATGATCAGCCATGATCACATTGCATGGCGGTGCTGGCTCGAAGGGCCGAATGGCCTACTCCTGCACCTATTGTCTATTGTGAGGCAGCATCTATGGAGCGAAGGAATAGGTGACGTTTCGGGTCGAGACCCGAAACGTCACCTATTCCTTCGCTCCATAGATGCTGCCTCACCCGCTGAGTTTTCTCCAGCATTTTTGTCTACCTTCGGATAGCAGGGAATGATTTTTCAAGGCCATGATTTTATCTAAGGGTTTGGATAATGTTTCCAAATGCTTTGACCTTTCATTGCATATTGTTTTGGTAAATATTTTCTGGAGGGTCCTCTGTAAAACTCGAATTGTTAGCACAAGTCACATACGATGAGCGTTTGTCGGCACTGGGCCTGTAGTTGCTGGAGTTCAGAAGAATGAAGGGGGACCTCATTGAAACGTACAGATTAGTGAAAGGCTTGGATAGATTGGAAGTGGATAGGATGTTTCCACTAGTGGGAGTGGTCATAGCCTTAGAATTAACGGAGGCTCTTTTAGAAAGGAGATGAGGAGGAATTTCTTTAGTCAGAGGGTGGTGAATCTGTGGAATTCATTGCCACAGAAGGCTGTGGAGGCCAAGTCAATGGATACATTTAAGACAGAGATAGATCGATTAGTACTGACTAGTACTGGTGTCAGAGGTTATAGGGTGAAGGCAGCAGAATGGGGATAGGAGGGAGAGATAGATCAGCCATAGAAACATAGAAATTAGGTGCAGGAGTAGTGGCCATTCGGCCCTTCGAGCCTACACCGCCATTCAATATGATCATGGCTGATCATCCAACTCAGTATCCTGTACCTGCCTTCTCTCCATACCCTCTGATCCCCTTAGCCACAAGGGCCACATCTAACTCCCTCTTAAATATAGCCAATGAACTGGCCTCAACTACCTTCTGTGGCAGAGAGTTCCAGAGATTCACCACTCTCTCCATGATTGAATGGTGGTAGGCTTGATGGGCCGAATGGCCTAATTCTGCGGCTATACTGTAGCTCAAGTTCCCTATCTTATTCCCAGGTCCCTGAAAATGTGCTCACTTTCATTCCGATCCAGGGGGATTTTGTCAATGTCAGCACAAATTTAGCCTCTAGTGTTCCAATCACAGCTAACTCCGTGTGGTAGTATTCTGGCTTCAAGCTCATCAGTGAAAGGATCAGAATTGGGCCCCTTCAGCCCATCTAGTCTACTCCGCCATTCAAACATTGTTGATCTATCTTTCCCTCTTAACTCCAACTTTCTCCCCATAACCCCCAGCACACGTACTAATCCAAAATCTCTCTGTCTTTGGCCTTACAAATATCCACTGACTTGGCCTCCACCGCCTTCAGTGCCACAGAATTCAACAGATTCACCACCCTCTAAAGAAATCCCTCCTCATCTTCTTCCTAAAGGAACGTTCTTTAATTCTGAGGCTACGGCCTCTGGTCCGAGACTCTCCCACATGTGGAGACATTCAAGGAAAGGTTAGTTGCACCTAGACATTTACCTTAGGGCCGCAGATAAGGGACATAACTGTTTTTGTATCTGGGCTGGAGTCAACCCAAAGGCTTAGCGTCAATAGTAAGATCAATGTGCCAACCTCCTGCACCTCTTGTGGATTAGAATATCTTCTCAACTCATTGATTGGATCACCTGCCTTTTAAATCGCTTCCATTTACCTATTTATGTTTAAATTTGGGCAGAAATGACCCATTCTAAGTTTCCCCTCCCCCCCCCCAACAAACCCCCCCCCCCCCAACCCCCTCCCCCCAGCCCCCAACCCCCACCTAGGTCCTCCCTACCCACAATGGCGGAAATTACAAATGGTATGTTACAAAGGGCAACAATCTCTCTGTGAAGCCAACCTCTGTGTACCTTTCACGTACAAAATCACGAGAGGAATAGATCGGGTAGATGCACAGTCACTTGCCCATGGGGTATGGGGAATCGAGGACCAGAGGACACAGGTTCAAGGTGAAGGGGAAAAGATTTAATAGGAATCCGAGGGGTAACTTTTTCACACACAGGGTGGTGGGTGTATGGAACGAGCTGCCAGAGGAGGTAGTTGAGGCTGGGACTATCCCATCGTTGAAGAAGCAGCTAGACAGGTACACGGATAGGACGGGTTTGGAGGGATATGGACCAAGCGCAGGCAGGTGGGGCTAGTGTAGCTGGGACATTGTGGGCCGGTGTGGGCAAGTTGGGCTTGTTTCCACCCTACATCACTCTACGATTATGACTCTGCCCAGTTCTCAGTCCCGATCCATATCTTCAACACTTGGTTCCCTTTCCCCTTCCTTCCTTCCTTCCTTCCTCCCTAAGAGACCCATCCCTCTTGGAAATTCGACCTCTTGGTTGTAACCAGTTGGTTGACCAAAACGCAACGCGGGTGGGCCCGTCAGTGTGGGCGCGTGAACCAGTGAGAACTCTCGACCCAGCAGCATTCAAAGTCAGAGGAGCCCAGTGTTCAAATGAAAGAAGGGACAGGTTAAGCATGAAGTAACGTTTAATGATCAGTACAAGTTTCAGATCCATCTCTAGTTTCCTTATATCGTAATCCTTCACCCACCTTTTCCAATTTGGAAATGACGTGGGGTGGTATAAAGGGGAGGGTGGGGGAAGGGGTTTAAAACTTGTGGAGGGGAGGGGGTGGGTTAATAAATAGCTTCTCACCATCCATTCAAGATGCAGAGAAGGGTTAAGTCACAGAGCAGTATAGAAAACACAAGGACTCTTCCCCATACTACCCTCTCCGAAGACCACCTTTGATATTTGGATCCATGTAAACGAGGACGGGGGTGGGCGAGGGGAGGGGGGGGGGGGGAGGGGGGGGAGGGGGGGGGGCTACGGGAGAACTGTCGGAGAGAAAGTTTGAGCCATTTTTTTTTTTTTTTCCATTTTCAAAAGTTTCCATCCATTTTTAAGTTTTGATTTCACACGAGTACGTTGCACCCATTGCTCGCTCACTCACCCACCGGTTGGAGCTGAAGACTTTCCAGTTGGCAGTGAGACAATGGCAGTGGCAATGGCTGTGGATTTGGGCACTCTCGATTCTAATTCTAAGCTAGCTAGACCAGGGATGGACTGTTCTCATGGCACAAGGGCACATTCGACTGTCGTTTGTCAAAAGTGTCCCTTCTTGAAAAGGGCCACCAGCCTTGTAGCCCGAAACCCCTACAGACACAGTGGTGAGGCACTAAAAAGCAAAGGGAAGGGGGGTGGGGGAGGGGCTGCCCCGCAGACTGTCCCCCTTCCCCCCCCCCCCCCCAATCGGTTGGCATTGAAAGAGGGGGGGAGCTGGCAAAATGAACGCACCAAATGCTGGAGGACATCATCGACTCTTCCTCAGAATGGACAATGAAACAGGACTGACGATGGGCACCACTACAAGATAACAACGTCTCTGCTGGAGCAGGAGATCAATCGGCCTCCAGCGCCCCCACCCCCCCCCCCCCCCCCCCCCACCCCCCCCCCCGAGGCTGCAAGTGCCAGCCACACGTTAACAAATGTACATGTCGCGGTTCCACTCCTCCATGTCGCCGTGCCTCCTGCTCGTCACCTCCTCGTTGGTCTGGCGGTAGTGGTCCCTGCCTCTCATCCGCTGCCTGCTGTAGTTGCCGTTGTCCACCTCGTCTTCCTCCTCTTCCTCCTCCTCCTCCTCCTCCTCCTCCTCCTCCTCCCACGACTCGTGGCGCTGGCGCTGGGCCCGCTGCCGAGGGACCCCCCCTCGCCAGGAGCCCGCCGTGTGCTGGGGCTCCTGGTCGTCGTAAGGGTCCGTCTCCATGCAGGAGTCCCCCGGCTCGGTGTAGGCTGAATCCCGGCTGCCCTGCATCTCCAAGTCAAAGGTGTCCTGGCGGGAGAGGGCCCTTGAGATGGCCCTGGGCTGGTGGCTGTACTGAGGCATCGAACGTTGGTAGGGCTGCTTGGCAGAGTCATTCTGATAGTCATGCAAGCTTGTCCGCTCGGGACTCGAACAGTCAATGCTTAGCTCTTCATGCACTAAGTAGGTACCCTGGTTAGTAACAGCAGACCATGCAGAAAGGAAAGGGGGGGGGTGAGGAGAGGAGGTGGGTGGAAAACAAATAGTCGTTAGCCATTAACAACAAGCACAGTCTTACACAGCAGATTAATAACACAGGCCAGCAGCTAACAATCCCATCGCCTCAGTGTTAAGATGTTAAATTAAAAAGCTCAATAATGTGTTAAAACAATGCAGCTTTGTTTGTGCAATGTTAATGCCGTCTCTGCTGAAATGTTTAGGGGCCCTGACCCAGAAATATTAACATCATTATCACACACTGTGAAAATATCTAATCTCTGTAGATGCTGGAGTAACTCAGCGGGACAGGCAGCGTCTCTGGAGAGAAGGGACGGGTGACGTTTCTGGTCGAGACCCTTCTTCAGACTGAGAGCTACATAGAAACATAGAAAATAGGTGCAGGAGGAGGCCATTCGGCCCTTCGAGCCTGCACCGCCATTCATTGTGATCATGGCTGATCGTCCCCTATCAATAACCCGTGCCTGCCTTCTCCCCATATCCCTTGACTCCACTAGCCCCTAGAGCTCTGTCTAACTCTCTCTTAAATCCATCCAGTGACTTGGCCTCCACTGCCCTCTGTGGCAGGGAATTCCACAAATTCACAACTCTCTGGGTGACATTTTTTTTTCTCACCTCAGTCTTAAATGACCTCCCGTTTATTCTAAGACTGTGTGTGTGGCCCCTGGTTCTGGATGATACATAATAGACACAAACAAACTGGGGGGGGGGGGGGGGGGTTTGAAGGACTCTGCAAGAAGAACCGTGGTCCTTGTCTACAACATTCAGCACCACAATATGGAGGAAACCCACCCGGTCAGAACTGGTGGCGCAGCGGGAGAGTTGGTGCCTCACTGCGCCAGTGCCCCGGGTTCCATCCTGACCACGGGTGCTGTCTGTGTGGAGTGTGCACGTTCTCCCCGTGACCTGTGTGGCTTTTCTCCGAGATCTTCGGTTTCCTCCCACACTAGAGGTTAATTGGCTTGGTGTGAATGAAAAATTGTCCGCAGTGTGTGTGGAATTCTCTGCCTCAGAGGGCGGTGGAGGCAGGTTCTCTGGATACTTTCAAGAGAGAGGGCTCTTACAAAGAGCGGAGTCAGGGGATATGGGGAGAAGGCAGGAACGGGGTACTGATTGGGGATGATCAGCCATGATCATATTGAATGGCGGTGCTGGCTGGAAGGGCCGAATGGCCTGCTCCTGCACCTATTGTCTATTGTGTGTAGGATTGTGTTAGTGTGCGGGGATCGCTGGTCGGCGTGGACTCTTAATGAAACTAAACTAAGATGCTGCAAGAACCGCTGAGTTACTCCAGCACATGGTGGCCTTTTTTTGTCCAGGTAACTTGTCCCTCTGCTGGGTGACTGAGGAGAAGCTCAAACACTGGCTGGATCTCTGTGTCTCTATCATCTGGTGCGATGGTACTCATGCTGAGAGCCTAGGCAAGTGGGAATGACAATCAATGATCTGCACAGCCTGCAGACACAACCTCCCCGCCCCAGGAACACCCTGACTGCAAGCCTTCACCCCCCCCCCCCCCCCCCCCCCCCCCCCCCCCCCCCCCCCAAAATTGGTGCCGATATCCACAGCAGTCATTGCATCTGCAGGGGACAAACGCAAAGAAAGCCCCCCCCCCCCCCCCCCCCCCAAAAAAATACTCACCATCTTTTACAATGGACGTACAAAAGAAAATAGACATAGACTCTGCAGGAAGGAACTGCAGGTGCTGGTTTATCTCGAGGTTAGGCACAAAGTGCTGGAGGAACTCGGAGTGGCAGGCAGCATCGCTGGAGAAAAAGGAATGGGCGAGACCCTTCTTCAGGCTGAAAGTAAAGGGGGGGGTGGGGTGGGATGGGGAACTGGAGATCGGAAAATGACGGACCAAATCAGGGCCGGCAATAGATGACCAAGGAAGGGTGGAGCCCACAATGGCTCATTGTTGGCTGGGGGAAGAGGTGAAGACACAGGGGTGTGAACAGTGGAACCAGCTGCACGACTAAGGTGGGGGGGGGGGGGTAAGAGAATGAACTTGAAGTTAGAGAAGTCAATGTTCGTACCCCTGGGGGTGTAAACTACCCAAGCAAACTATGAGGTGCTGTTCCTCCAATTTGCGCTGGGCCTCACTCTGACAGTGGAGGAGGCCCAGGACAGAGAGGTCAGTGTGGGAATGGGAGGGGAGGGGGGAATTAAATGATCACTTTCAGTGGTGAAACATTATGTACACTTTACACACTCTCAGAGCAGTCGGAGGCAGAGGAGTTAGCTGGGGTAGAAATTGGCCGTGGGCAAAAGCAGCAAGGATGTCGCTGAGACACTGATGTAAACTCCCCCTACTCCGCTGAGTCAGGACAAGTCCCAAACAGGTTGACTCCCTGTTTACCCGAGTGAGATTAACCTGCCCTGGAGCCCTTGTTATTCTTCACCTTTCTGAACACAAGCACTAGAAACAAATTTGAAATGAAAGTACAACTTGCTCCGAGTAAGTTGTAGATTCGAGTTGTATTCTGAGCAATGACAATTAAAATTGAATCTGAATCTGAATCTGAATCTGAGTACACGAAAATGCTGGAGAAACTCAGCTAGTGCAGCAGCATCTATGGAGTGAAGGAAATAGGCGACGTTTCGGGCCGAAGCCCTTCTTCAGACTGATGGGGGGGGGGGGGGGGGGGGGGGGGGGGAAGAAAGGAAAAAGGAGGAGGAGGAGGAGCCCGAGGGCTGAGGGAAGGGAAGGAGACAGCAAGGGCTAACAAAATTGGGAGAATTCAATTGAGTCTGAAGAAGGGTTTCGGCCCGAAACGTTACCCATTTCCTTCGCTCCACAGATGCTGCTGCACCCGCTGAGTTTCTCCAGCACTTTTGTGTACCTGGGAGAATTCAATGTTCATGCCCGCAGGATGCAGGCTCCCCAGGCGGAATACGAGGTGCTGTTCCTCCAATTTCCGGTGTTGCTCGCTCTGGCCATGGAGGAGACCCAGGACAGAGAGGTCGGAGACGGAGTGGGAGGGGGAGTTGAAGCGCTGAGCCACCGGGAGGTCAGGTTGGTTCTTGCGGACCGAGCGGAGGCGTTCGGCGAAACGATCGCCCAACCTCCGCTTAGTCTCCCCGATGTAGAAACAGTTTTGTTTCGTTTTATTAAACAGAACAGTTTAGCTTTAGCTTCGAATTAGAGACACAGCTCGGAAACAGGTCCTTCGGCCCACCGAGTCCGGTACGGACTCGGTGGGCCGAAGGGCCTGTTTCCGATCCCCGCCCATTATGTGGTCCCCGCACATTAAGATTTGTTAACCCACACACACACTAGGGCCAACTTACAATTGACTTTACTTTTAACTTTAGAGACACAACCCTTCGGCCCATCAAGTCTATGCTGACCAGCGATCACCCCGTACTCTTCCACTATCCCACACGCCCTAGTGACAATTTACAATTTTAACAAAGCCAATTAGCCTAACAAACCATTCCGTCTTTGGAGCGTGGGAGTACCGTGGTGCTCAAGGAGAAATCCCACGCAGGACACGTGCAAACTCCGTACAGACAGCACCCGTGGTCAGGATCGAACTCGGGGTCTTTGGTTTAGAGATACAGCGTGGAAACACACCGGCTCCCCGCCCCCGACCAGCCATCACCCAGGTGCACTAACACTCCCCTCCAGGCACGGAGGGGCAGTGATTCATCCTGGGATTGGCTTACAGCGGGCTCGTACAAATGTCACAGGCAGCCAGGTTGTCTTTGGCTTACTCCTTGGAAGTTTAGATTTGGGTATAGGAGCAGGGAGGTTCTACTGCAGTTGTACAGGGTCTTGGTGAGACCACACCTGGAGTATTGCGTGCAGTTTTGGTCTCCAAATCTGAGGAAGGACATTATTGCCATAGAGGGAGTGCAGAGACGGTTCACCAGACGGATTCCTGGGATGTCAGGACTGTCTTATGAAGAAAGACTGGATAGACTTGGTTTATACTCTCTAGAATTTAGGAGATTGAGAGGGGATCTTATAGAAACTTACAAAATTCTTAAGGGGTTGGACAGGCTAGATGCAGGAAGATTGTTCCCGATGTTAGGGAAGTCCAGGACAAGGGGTCACAGTTTAAGGATAAGGGGGAAATCCTTTAAAACCGAGATGAGAAGAACTTTTTTCACACAGAGAGTGGTGAATCTCTGGAACTCTCTGCCACAGAGGGTAGTTGAGGTCAGTTCATTGGCTATATTTAAGAGGGAGTTAGATGTGGCCCTTGTGGCTAA
Organism: Leucoraja erinaceus; assembly: GCF_028641065.1. Taxonomy (NCBI): domain Eukaryota; kingdom Metazoa; phylum Chordata; class Chondrichthyes; order Rajiformes; family Rajidae; genus Leucoraja; species Leucoraja erinaceus. Next base: position 2,229,344 of record NC_073403.1, on the reverse strand, counting down.
GGGGATCAGGGGGTATGGAGAGAAGGCAGGTACGGGATACTGAGTTGGATGATCAGCCATGATCATATTGAATGGCGGTGCTGGCTCGAAGGGCCGAATGGCCTACTCCTGCACCTAATTTCTATGTTTCTATGTTTACTCATTGTCGATGCGACCCCACCCTACTGGTTACCCAGAGGCCCTTGTTGGGGATTCGGCAGAGCCACCCGCCTGCTCTAAACCTCTCTCTCAGTAAAACGGGTTATTCATTGCAGACTTGCTTACAGCCAGAGCTACAGGGAGAGGTTGAGCCGACTCGGACTCTATTCCTTGGAGCTCGCGAAGATGAGGGGTGATCTTACAGAGGTGTACAACACCATGATCGGGTAGTAGATGCTAGCCCAGAGTCTCTTGCCCAGAGTAGTGGAACCGAGAATCAGAGGGCATAGGTTTAAGGTGTAAGGTGAAGGGGGAAAGATTTTATAGGAACCTGAGGGGTGACCTTTTTCACACAAAGGGTGGTGGGTGTATGGAACGAGCTGCCGGAGGAGGTAGTTGAGGCTGGGACTGTTACAATGCTAAAGGAACATTTAGACAGGTACATGGATAGGTCAGGATATGGGCCAAACGCTGGCAGGTGGGACTATCATAGATTCAGATTCAGATTCAGATTCAATTTAATTCTCATTGTCAGTGTACAGTGTACAGTACAGAGACAACGAAATGCATAGATGGGTCATATGGACCGGTATAGGCATGTTGGGCTGAAGGGCCTGTTTCCAGATAGTATGACTGATACTAATAGGGCAGATTCCATCTTCATTTATTTCTCTGCCCAAATATTTTTTGTCTTAATACCATTGAAGAGTACAGCACAGGAATGGCCATTCGGCCCACAATGTCCATGCTGAACAAGAGGCCATGCCCGTACCTCTCTAGTCAGTCAAGATCCTTCGACAGTGGAGACACTTCTAACCTTGTTCTCGGTTGAGGGACTAAATGAGGACTCACCAAGCAGTGATGCCCCGGCTCAGGTGGTGCCAGGGGTTGGATGGCAGGCATTTATTTTGCCCTAAGACTACCTCCTCGAGGCTCTGTGTGAATGTGTGAGTGTGCGTTCACCTCTACTCCGCTGGCGTGGAATGTTCCCGTGCCAGAAACTGGTGGCTCACGAAGATGAGACACAGAGAGAGAGATGGAGTAACCCAGCGGGGCAGGCAGCATCCCTGGAGAGAAGGAATGGGTGATGTTTCGCGGGGGGTGGAGAAATCTGAAGAAGGGTCTCGCCCGTTCCTTCTCTCCAGAGATGCTGCCTGTCCCGCTGGGTTACTCCAGCTTTCTGTGTCTGGCGCTACAGGTCTCTCCGATTGAATCTGAATCTGAATCTGCCTTCGGTTGAAAGCAGCGTCTGCAGTTCCTTCTGACACAACAACTGTCGGCTCACACTTTGCACGCTGCTCACACCCACAGGGGCACGGAGGGGAAAACCCACAAACAAGGCGTGACGGACGGGAAGGAGAAGCGAAGAAAGCAGCCTCTTATCTGAAAGGCAGACCTCCTTCTTGCCTTAAAGCCCCCCCCCCTAATGAGGGAAAGCATGGTTAAGGTGGTATCTACATGCAGCAACGGGCTGTTACAGGGACTGCAACACTAGGACGGGAGGGGGGGCTGGGAAAGAACAGTTTCAGGTTTACGCCACTGCTGTGCGCCCTCTCCCCTCTCTGCACGTTACACCGTTAGACTGCATCCTCTGCTTGCGTCGGCTGCGCTGGGCCTTCAATGCCCACCGCCACGTCTCTGTTCTCCGCGTCGCTCGGCCCCCAGAAGTCAAGGTTACGCTTGAGAGATGTGAGCACTTGTACCTGTAGGTTTGACACTGGGGCCGGGCTGGCAGCCAAGGCAGCCGTGGCCATGGTACGGTTCAAGAGAGGGTTGGGCGGGTTGCAGCTGGCCGGGTGCGTGGCTTTCCAGTAGGCTTCTAGATACTCTGCCAAATGTTCACATGCGTCTTCCAACTGGTTCTCATCCAGAATAATATCAAAGAGTTCCTGCGGAGAGATCAAAGGGTCCCAAGTTGAAAGGAGTCTTGACCTTGATTCCCATTTAGTTCAGTTTAGTTTACGTAGAAACATCGAAAATAGGTGCAGGAGTAGGCCATTCGGCCCTGCACCGCCATTCAATATGATCATGGCTGATCATCCAACTCAGTAGTGCAGCAGTATCTATGGAGCGAAGGAAATAGGCAACGTTTCGGGCCGAATCCCGAAGGGGTTCGGCCCGAAACGTTACCTATTTCCTATGCCCTAGCTTTCATAGAAACATAGACAATAGGTGCAGGAGTAGGCCATTCGGCCCTTTGAGCCTGCACCGCCATTCAATATGATCATGGCTGATCATCCAACTCAGTATCCCGTACCTGCCTTCTCTCCATACCCCCTGATCCCTTTAGCCACAAGGGCCACATCTAACTCCCTCTTAAATATAGCCAATGAACTGTGGCCTCAACTACCTTCTGCGGGAGAGAATTCCACAGATTCAACACTCTCTGTGGGAAAAATGTTTTCCTCATCTCGGTCCTAAAGGATTTCCCCTTTATCCTTAAACTGTGACCCCTTGTCCTGGACTTCCCCAACATCAGGAACAATCTTCCTGCATCTAGCCTGTCCAACCCCTTAAGAATTTTGTAAGTTTCTATAAGATCCCCTCTCAATCTTCTAAATTCTAGAGAGTATAAACCAAGTCTATCCAGTCTTTCTTCATAAGACAGTCCTGACATCCCAGGAATCAGTCTGGTGAACCGTCTCTGCACTCCCCCTATGGCAATAATGTCCTTCCTCAGATTTGGAGACCAAAACTGTACGCAATACTCCAGGTGTGGTCTCACCAAGAC
>NC_073403.1:2161475-2221475 GCF_028641065.1 Leucoraja erinaceus | reverse complement strand
TTGTAAGTTTCTATAAGATCCCCTCTCAATCCCCTAAATTCTAGAGAGTATAAACCAAGTCTATCCAGTCTTTCTTCATAAGACTGTACGTCTTTGGGGTGTGGGAGGAAACGGGAGCTTCCCGGGGAGATCCCACGAGGGTCATGGGGAGAACGTGCAAACTCCGCACAGGCAGCGTCTGTAGTCGGGGTCAAACCCAGGTCACTGGCGCAGTAAGACAGCAACTCTACCCGCAGTGGCAAGTAAACCCTTGGGATCTTTGGGATGTGGGAGGGAACTGGAACGTCCAGGACAGCATCTCTGGAGAAATAGGATGGGTGATATTTCGGGCTTGAGTTTACATTTAGTTTACCGAGGGGCAGTGGAAGGCCTTTGTTGACCAAGTCAGCGGAAAGACAAGACAAAGACAACACATGATTACAATCGAGCCCTCCACAGTGTGCAGCTACATGATAAGGGAATAATCTTTAGTGCAAGAGAAGTGCAAAGTAGAGTCACAGGTAGAACCTGGGAACTCCACATAGACAGCACTGGAGGTCTGGATCACCAGACGGTCACGGTGGCACAGTGGTAGAGTTGTTGCCTTACAGCGAATGCAGCCCCGGGGACCTGGGTTCGATCCTGCTGTCGGTAAGGAGTTTGCACGTTTCTCCCCGTGACCTGCGTGCGTTTTCTCCGGGATCTTCGGTTTCCCCACACACTCCAAAGACGTACAGGTTTGTAGCTCAATTGGCTCGGTACAATGTAAATGTAAGGAATATTCAGCAATCACGGCCAATAATACTGAATCATTGTCCCTGGGTTCAAGGCCCTTCGATGCACGGTTTGTGAAGTCTGATACTCAGTGGGTCAGCAGAGGGAATTCAATAGAAGAACATTAAGTGTATTTACAGAACCTGTGGTGATTTATACAATCCAAACCTTTCTTTAACTGTGCTTTGAAATATTCTCAGTGGGACAAAACATCCCACAACCACCAAGTCTGCTCCTAAATTTAGCTCCGCAGCCGGGGAGTTTCAAATGCTTCTGCAAAACTGCAGAACACATATTCTGCATGCCAGAGCGTACTGCATTTTCCTGTATCAACATCTGCATGCATTACAACAATGCATTTCCTGCATGCCTGATGGCAGTGCATCTCCCTGCATCCCAGAAAGCCGTGCATTTTCTACATGCAAAGTGGTAATGCATCCTCTACCTGAGAAATACCTGTTTGAATTGATTAGTAGGTGGTATCTGCATGCTGGACTGTTAATTTCTGCATGCATGCTCGATAACAATGTGCTAGCTGTAGACCGCAACCTATTCCTTGTCTTCTGGTTCACTGCATGATGGCCGCCCGACTTCCAATCCGACCATCCAGTGCAGTATACTTTGGAGCTGTTGTGGGCAACTTGCATTGGGCAACAAGACAACTTACACGCATCCATTACAGATGAATGACAGGGGCGGCACGGTGGCGCAGAGGTAGAGTTGCTGCCTCACAGCGCCACAGACCCCAGTTCGATCCTGACTGCGGGTGCTTGTTTGTACGGAATTTGTACGTTCTCCCCGTGACCTGCGTTGGTTTTCTCCGAGATCTTCGGTTTTCTCTCACGCTCCCAAAGACGTACAGGTTTGTAGGTTAACTGGCTTGGTGTAATTGTGTGTAGGATGGCATTAGTGGTGCGGGGGTCGCTGGTGGGTTCGGACTCGGTGCGACGATGGGCCTGTATCTCTGAACCAAACTAAACTAAAAGAATAAAACTACAGACACGCAACGCTGAGGAAGTTTTAGATTTGGTTGTGTCAGAGTTAGATTCAACTTCACCAAACCTTGACTGGTGTTGGAACAAGGAAAGGGGTTGTAATAGTGCACCAACTACACTAGTAATAACCAATAAACTAATTACCTGGAGCTACTTGGTTATCTGTTGGGTCACATCAATGCTCTCTCAATTTTTGTACATGGACCACATTCAATAACCTACTGATTAAGGACCAGAATCTTGGATTTGTTTTGGCACAGGAGGTGAGCATTTGATACGACTTTGAAGAGCAACCACTTCAAACAAGAGGACATGACTTCAGAATTAAGGGACAGAAGTTTAGGGGTAATATGAGGGGGAACTTCTTTACGCAGAGAGTGGTAGCGGTGTGGAATGAGCTCCCAGTGGAAGTGGTGGAGGCAGGTTCATTGGTATCATTTAAAAATAAATTGGATAGGCATATGGATGAGAAGGGAATGGAGGGTTATGGTATGAGTGCAGGCAGGTGGGACTAAGGGGAAAAAAAATTGTTCGGCACGGACTTGTAGGGCCGAGATGGCCTGTTTCCGTGCTGTATTTGTTATATGGTTATATGGTTCTAATCCCATGGTTCTGCAAATTATAATCCACCAGGCATCTATTCACTTCCCTTCTGGAAGCCCTGACTCTTTTCCCCTCCACATTCGGATGCAGTTAGAGACAGTTCAGAGATCCAGGGTTGAAATGAGCCCTTTGGCTCACCGAGTGAGTCCACGCCGACCAGCAGATCACCTGTACATTAGTTCTATGTTATCACACGTTTGCATCCCACCCACTAGGGGCAATTTGCAGAGGGGCCAATAAACCTACAAACCTGCACGTCTTTGGGATGTGATCGCAGAGATAACGTACAAACTCCGTGCAGACGGCACCAGCAGTCAGGATCAAACTCAATTCTCTGGCGATAGCGCTGCTCCACCAAGCCACCCCATTAGTTTTGCATCAATAACAGATGCATTTCCTCCTCTTCCCTTGCGACTTCATCCCATCAGCTGGTATTAGACCAGGGTTAACTTTCAGCAGACCACGCCCCACAGTGAGACCTCCCCTTGGAATCCAAGTGCATTTTTAAAGATGAAAGTCTACGTATGTTGACCTCCAAACCTAAAAAATGATTCTACCAAAATAGGACATTACTTGTACCCAATCAATGTACAAAATCATGGGAGGAATAGATTGAGTAAATGCACAGTTTCTTCCCCAGAGTAGGGGAATTGAGAAACAGAAGGCATAGGTTTAAGGTGAGGGGGGGGGGGGGAAGATTTAATAGGAACCTGAGGAGTAACAGTGGGTGCTGGGTGTATGGAACGAGCTGCCGGAGGAGATAGTTGAGGCAGGAACTGTCACAACTTTAGATAGGTACATGGATAGGACCGGTTTAGAGGGATATGGGCTAAATGCAGGCAGGTGGGACTAGTGTAGACGGGGCATGTTGGTCAGTGCAGCCAACATAATCAAAGATTTGACCCACCCTGGTCAGTCCTTCTTCTCCTCACTACTAACACGCAGAAGGTACAGTGGCCTTAAAGCACGCACCAGCAGACTCAGGAACAGCTTCTTCTTCACCTCTATCAGGCTTCTCAACAAGTTAGGGAACTGTCCAATTCATCTCTGCTCCGATGTGGACATTCATATGTGTCTATGGAACTGGTGCGGGACAATGTTGAGAACTCTTTGAATCACTTCCCTCTGGAAGGCCACTCCGGACTGTCAAAGCTGCCACAGCCAGACATAAAAAACAGTTTTTATCCACAAGTAGTAGCTCTACTCAACAGCCAGAAATCTGTAGCCTCCCTTTGATCTGGTATTTTGTTGGTTCACATGCTTGATCAATGGTGTTTTATCATTAATGTTTTATTATTATTAATGTTTAGTGTTTTCCGAGTCATTCGTAACTGTCACTGTACGTCATGTTGTTACTTGTGGGCGGAGCATCGAGGCAAATTCCTTGTATGTGAATACTTGGCAAATAAACGTACTTACTTACATACTTCCCTTCACTCTATTGTACTTGAGTTTGAGTTGCTTGTATTTAGGTATATTATTTGATCTGATTGGGTAGCATGCAAAACAAAGCTATTCAGCATACCTGGACATGCTTGACAATAATAAACCTAACCCTACACACGTCGGTTGGGTGAGGTCAAATACCTGGCAACTCTTTAGTAAACATTTTCCATGACAACAATTGTCTACATTGTGTCTGGATAGTCAGAATATTTTTTTTCCCCAAAAGTCAGAACTTTATCTTCCAGGATTGTAAAATCAAATACTACAGGGGCATGGCTTTAAGCTGAGAGGGGCAACGTTTCAAGGAGATGTGTGTGTGTGTGTGTGTGGGGGGGGGGTCAGTTTTTTTCACACAGAGGGTGATGAGGATGGTTCAGTTGGTGATGGAATCTATTTGGTGATGAGATCTAGTTGGTGATGGGATCTAGTTGGAGATGGGATCTAGTTGGAGATGGGATCTAGTTGGAGATGGGATCTAGTTGGAGATGGGATCTAGTTGGAGATGGGATCTAGTTGGAGATGGGATCTAGTTGGAGATGGGATCTAGTTGGAGATAGGATCTAGTTGGAGATGGGATCTAGTTGGAGGTGGGATCTAGTTGGAGATGGGATCTAGTTGGAGATAGGATCTAGTTGGAGATGGGATCTAGTTGGAGATGGGATCTAGTTGGAGATGGGATCTAGTTGGAGATATGATCTAGTTGGAGATATGATCTTGCTGGAGATGGAATATAGTTGGAAATGGGATCTAGTTGGAGAGGGATCCAGTTGATGGAATCTACTTGGCAAAGGGATCTACTTGTAGATGTGATCTAGTTGGAGATGGGATCTAGTTGGAGATGGAATCTAGTTGGAGATGGGATCTAATTGGAGGTATGATCTAGTTGGAGATGGGATCTAGTTGGAGATGGGATCTAGTTGGAGATGGGATCTAGTTGATGGGATCTAGTTGGAGATGGGATCTGTTGGTGATAGGACAGTTCAGTTGGCGACGGGATCTTGTTGGAGATGGGATCTAGCTTGGTCCTGGTGACTGTCGTCTGCAGCTGCTCATTGAGACAACTTTGTAGATGCATGGAGTGGCAATGATGGGGCATGGCACCTGTTAATCAGGCCCACTACTCACATTGCTACGGGAGGCTCGGATCAGTTACAGGCGCATCATTTATTTGACATTATTCTCCAATGATTGCTTATCTGGTGAGAATATCTCGGGAGAAGTTGTCATTTCAGTTCCTCCTGCTTTTTACACAGGCTCTGCTTTCCGAATAAATTGAGTTTGTTTGGTGTATTGGTGAGACCACACCTGGAGTATTGCGTACAGTTTTGGTCTCCTAATCTGAGGAAGGACATTATTGCCACAGAGGGAGTACAGAGAAGGTTCACCAGACTGATTCCTGGGATGTCAGGACTGTCTTATGAAGAAAGACTGGATAGACTTGGTTTATACTCGCTAGAATTTAGGAGATTGAGGGGGGATTTTATAGAAACTTTTTCTTAATTCTTAAGGGGTTGGACAGGCTAGATGCAGGAGGATTGTTCCCGATGGTGGGGAAGTCCAGGACAAGGGGTCACAGCTTAAGGATGTTGGGGAAATCCTTTAGGAGAGTGGTGAATCTCTGGAACTCTCTGCCACAGAAGGTAGTTGAGGCCAGTTCATTGGCTATATTTAAGAGGGAGTTAGATGTGGCCCTTGTGGCTAAAGGGATCAGCGGGTATGGAGAGAAAGCAGGTACGGGACACTGAGTTGGATGATCAGCCATGATCATATTGAATGGCGGTGCAGGCTCGAAGGGCCCAATGGCCTACTCCGGCACCTATTTTCTATGTTTCTATGTATAATAATGGACCATCTGTAACGTGTCTTAGGTCCTGCCCTAACTCCAACTAACGGATGTTACGGTGATGAGACTAAAATATTCCTTCCAGAAATATTCTATTAATTGAAAATAAATATTCTGTTGAAGGGCACAAAGTGCTGGAGTAACTCCGCGGGCCAAGCAGCGAAGGGCCTGTTGTCGTGCCGCGCTGGTCTACGTTTCTGAGCCTTTACATGCCTGCCTGGCTTTGGAGCAACAGGAGCCTCCACCTGTGCTAATATTTGTGCTGCCTTCTGTAATCCAGACACTTCCGTCTAAGAACAAGCAGACCGTGCATGCGCAGCTTGCTGCTGGCTTGGTTTCCAAGTAACAACTTCAGATACCTCATTGAAACTTAGGGAATAATGAAAGGCACGGATAGAGTGGATGTGGAGAGGATGTTTCCATTGGTGGGCGAGTCTAGGACCAGAGGCCACAGCCTCAGAATTAAAGGGCGCTCTTTTAGAAAGGAGGTGAGGAGGAACTTCTTTAGTTTGAGGGTAGTTAATCTGTGGAACTCATTGCCTGTGGAGGCCAAGTCAGTGGATATGTCTAATGCAGAGAGAGACAAATTCACGTGTCAAGGGTTATGTGGAGGGCAGGAAAATGGGATTAGGAGGCAGAGATCAGCCATGATTGGATGGCGGAGTGGACTCGATGGGCCAAATGGCCTAATTCTACTCCTATAACTGTCATAAGGTCATGTGATAGTACAATTAGGCCATTCAGCCCATCATGTCTACTCCGCCATTCAATCATGGCTGATCTACCTCTCCATCCTAACCCCGTTCTCCAGCCTTCTCCCCATATCCTCTGACACCCGGACAAATCAAAAATCTATCTCTGCGTTAAATATATCCACTGATGGCCTCCACAGCCCTCTGTGGCTGTGAGTTCCACAGATTAACTACCCTCTAACTAAAGAAGTTCCTCCTCACCTCCTTTCTAAAAGAGCGCCCTTTAATTCTGCGGCTATGACCTCTGGTCCCAGACTCTCCCGCCTGTGGAAACATCTCTTCCCCACCCAGTCTATCTTTGCCTTTCATTATTACTCTGTAAGTTTCAATGAGGTATCCACATTCCACAGATTCATCACCCTCTGCCGACTAAAGAGGGCCACTTGTGAACTTGTGAACTAGTGAGTTTGTGAACTTGCGAACAGCCCCGGTGAACATGTCAAGGTGAGGCAGCCGGGAGGGGGTGGTGGTGTGGCCAACAGCCCGCTAACAGTCGACTAATTGCAGCTGGTTCATTCCCTTGCTGCAGGGGGGGTGGCAAGCAGTTCGAGAGACACGGACACACACACACGCACGCAAATCAGACACGGGACATGGCAGGGGGCACATGTTTTGGCAGTATATACATACCCAACACGTCTGAGGAGGAAGGAGAGTAACCATGGAGTGAGAGAACGGGAGAGAAAAATCCAAGACAAGTCAGTTTAGTGTGCACACTTATTAAAATTCAGATTAGAATTTCAATTAATGATCGACCCTTAACCATCGATGTTGTATTAGTAGCTTTTGTTGTGACCATGGAATATAGAGCAGGTTTTTTTCCAGAATAATTCAGTGCCTGTGGTAATGGTGAAGGTACCCAGTCTTGAAGGGGCATGTTACAGGGCATGGCTTTAAGCTGGGAGGGGCAAGGTTTAAAGTGTGTGTGACAATTTGTTTTAATACACAGAGGGTGGTGGGTGCCTGGAACGCACTGCCGGCAGCCGGTGGTGGAGGCAGATACAATTGTGACATTTTAAATTTTTAAATACTTTATTTGTTTCAGAAAGAACTGCAGATGCTGGAAAAATCGAAGGTAGACAAAAATGCTGGAGAAACTCAGCGGGTGAGGCAGCATCTATGGAGCGAAGGAAATAGGTGACGTTTCGGGGTCGAGACCCTTCTTCAGACAGTTTCAAAGACTTTTAGATGGATATGCAGGGAATGGAGGGGGTGTGGAGTAGGTGTAGGCAGACAAGAGTTGGCCATGGCATCATGTTCGGCTTAGGGTTTGTGCCTCCCAACCTAAAATGTTTTCTGTCCATTTCCCTTTGAGGATGCTGCCTGTCTCGCTGAGGTCCTCCAGCAGTTTGTTTCTGCTTCAGATTCCAGCACCTGCAGTTTTTTTTGTCTCCACTGAGTTATCAAGTTTCCTCGGATTGGGATGATCATGTCCAGGATTTTTTAATTTCTAAGGTAGACACAAAATGCTGGAATAGCACAGCGGGACAGGCAGTATCTCTGGGGAGAAGGAATGGGCGATGTTTCGGGTCGAGATCCCCCCCCCCCCCCCCCAACCCCCCCCCCCCCCCCCCCCACCTGGAAGTCCCCCCCGTAAATGTGGTGCCTAGGCCGGGTGAGGTGGCCGATCTCGACCTCATTGGGACTTCCGCGGCCAATCGGCGGGTTGAAGTCGCCCCTCCCTGTGGCCTGGCCCCTGGAACTCCCGCCCGGCCAGAGCCAGCAGATCCCATCCCATGGCCGACTTCCGAGGTCGACTTTGCGGGCCGGAATCTCGGCTCCCCGACGGACAAGGCGGGACGTTCCGGTACCGTTGGACTCCTCTCTGAGCCCGTGACCTCTGTTGGTCCGGCAAAACGGATAATCCAGAAAGGCTCTGGAACCAAGGGGCCGGAAAATCATAGAAACATAGAAATTAGGTGCAGGAGTAGGCCATTCGGCCCTTCGAGCCTGCACCATTCCATTCAATATGATCATGGCTGATCATCCAACTCAGTATCCCGTCCCTGCCTTCTCTCCATACCCCCTGATCGCTTCAGCCGCAAGGGCCACATCTAACTCCCTCTTAAATATAGCCAATGAACTGTGGCCTCAACTACCTTCTGTGGCAGAGAATTCCAGAGATCTTCCTGCATCAAGTCTGTCAAACCCCTTAAGAATGTTGTAAGTTTCTATAAAATCCCCCCTCAATCTTCTAAATTCTAGCGAGTACAAGCCGAGTCTATCCAGTCTTTCTTCATATGAAAGTCCTGACATCCCAGGAATCAGTCTGGTGAACCTTCTCTGTACTCCCTCTACGGCAAGAATGTCCTTCCTCAGATTAGGAGACCAAAACTGTACACAATACTCCAGGTATGGTCTCACCAAGACCCTGTACAACTGCAGTAGAACCTCCCTGCTCCTATACTCAAATCCTTTTGCTATCAGTGGTGGACCTGCATGATTAATAAGAAATATAGCCAGTAATACCTTTTCCTGCCGTTAAGTGGCAGTGTTTATCACCTGCCATTCTTTATCCTGAGAAGTTGATAAAATGAACTGCAGATGTTGGCTAAGTTACTCCAGCACTTGTCGCTAGAGAGAGTAGATGTGGAGAGGATGTTTTCACCAGTGGGAGAGTCTAGGACCAGAGGCCAGAGCCACAGGATAAAAGGACGTTCCTTTAGGAAGGAGATGAGGAGGAATTTCTTTAGTCAGAGGGTGGTGAATCTGTGGAACTCATTGCCACAGACCATGATGAAGACCAAGTCAATGGATATTTTTAAGGCGGAGATTGATAGATTCTTCATTAGTAAGGGTATCAGGTGTTAGGGGGGAAAGGCAGGAGAATGGGACTGAGGGGAAACATTTTTCCTGCATCTAGCCTGCCCAATCCCTTACGAATTTGATATGTTTCTAAAAGATTCCCTCCTACACACTCATTACACACTCCGGGCGATGCTCAGTGCTTGAAAGGTCTAATGTTTCTCATGGCCGCTGTAAATATGGCATTTCCTTTCAAAGCGATCCCAATTGTAGGTTGGCCCATTGGTACAACAGCTTTGAGACCTTTCCACTGAAGAAGAGTCTCCACCCGAAACGTCATCTATTCCTTGTCTCCAGAGATGCTGCCTGACCCACTGAGTGACTCCAGCATTTTGTGTCTAGTTACAGCTGTTCCCAGTCCCAGCTGTTATCAGGCAACTGAACCATCCTGCCACAAGCCGAGAGCTGTCCTGAACTACGATCTACCACTTTGGTGATCCTCGGACTATCCTTGATCGGACTTTGCTGGCTTTACCTTGCACTAAATGTTATTCTCTCATCCTGTATCTGTACACTGTAAATGGATCGATTGTAATCATGTATTGTCTTTCTGCTGACTGGTTAGCACGCAACAGAAGCTTTCCACTGTACCTCGGTACACGTGACAACATGTACAACATGTTATTCAAAACATGTCAGTGATAAGAAATACATGTCAGCTGCCTCCTGGAACAGAGCCAGTCCTGAAATGAATGTCACAGGTTGGAAAAAGACTCAAAGTGCCGGAGTAACTCAGCAGGTCAGGCAGCATCTCTAGAGGACATGGATAGGTGATGTTTTGTGTCGGTACCCTTGTTCAGATTGATTGTCTGAAGAAGGGTCCCAACCCAACCCAAGCCAAAACCTCACCAATCCATGTCCTCTAGGGATGTTGCCTGATCTGCAGTGTTACTCCGGCACATTGAGTCTTTTTGTGCAAGCCAGCATCTGCAGTTCCTGCAGGTTGGAAGCTGTGGATAAACTTGAGAATTCAACTTGTGGATGTCACAACCCAAAGTGTACAGTAACTGAGAAGCAGGAGTAGGCCATTCGGCCCTTCGAGCCTGCACCACCATTCAATACGATCATGGCTGATCATCCAACTCAGTATCCCGTACCTGCCTTCTCTCCATACCCTCTGATCCCCTTAGCCACAAGGGCCACATCTAACTCCCTCTTAAATATAGCCAATGAACTGTGGCCACGACTACCCTCTGTGGCAGAGAGTTCCACAGATTCACCACTCTCTGTGTGAAAAAAGTTCTTCTCATCTCGGTTTTAAAGGATTTCCCCCTTATCCTTAAGCTGTGACCCCTTGTCCTGGACTTCCCCAACATCGGGAACAATCTTCCTGCATCTAGCCTGTCCAACCCCTTAAGAATTTTGTAAGTTTCTATAAGATCCCCTCTCAATCTCCTAAATTCTAGAGAGTATAAACCAAGTCTATCCAGTCTTTCTTCATAAGACAGTCCTGACATCCCAGGAATCAGTCTGGTGAACCTTCTCTGCACTCCCTCTATGGCAATAATGTCCTTCCTCAGATTTGGAGACCAAAACTGTACGCAATACTCCAGGTGTGGTCTCACCAAGACCCTGTACAACTGCAGTAGAACCTCCCTGCTCCTATACTCAAATCCTTTTGCTATGAAACCACCCAGTGGGGCAGGCCCTTAAGAGAGTGGAGCGACTGTAACGTGTGGTTGCAGATCTGCTTCTGTGGCCGGCACGCAGATAGCCGCCTGTCGGGCGCCTCCTTGGAAGTGATGAGAGGTTGGCTTTGAACGGCAGCTGAGATTGTCCTTCGAGGAGAGAGACATTTTGCGAGGGACTCACTCACCCAGGCTGGAGCGAGTGCTAGACCGCTCGATGATCGTGTGTTTGCTGGGGTTGTTCAGCACCGATCTCTTCGCTAACGAGATGTCCGCTGTCACTCGAGTGATTGATATTCTGCCAACAGAGAGCAGTGTTATAAGTAGCCCGCCTGGCACAGCCCGAAGCACTGCCCTGTCACATGTTCAGACGTTCACTAGACAATAGACAACAGGTGCAGGAGTAGAGGCCATTCGGCCCTTCGAGCCTGCACCGCCATTCAATGTGATCATGGCTGATCATCCCCAATCAGGCCCCCAATCAGGCCCCCGTTCTGGGTATAGCTCAGCGGTATAGCTCAGTGGTAGAGCATTTGACTGCAGATCAAGAGGTCCCCAGTTCAAATCTGGGTGCCCCCTCATCAATATTTAAGTTACTCAAAATTATTTCTATTCCCAAATTGTGATTATATTAATCAGTAATAGTTTGCGCTGACACTTTAGTCCTCGAACAAGTATTTTTAATGCATTTCGTTGTCTCTGTACTGTACACTGACAATGACAATTAAAATTGAATCTGAATCTGAAATTGAATCTGAATCTGTTCATGCCTTCTCCCCATATCCCCTGACTCCACTATCTTTAAGAGCCCTATCTAGCTCTCTCTTGAAAGAATTCTCTCCAGAGAACCGCCCTCTGAGGCAGAGAATTCCACAGACTCACAACTCTTTGTGTGAGAAAAAGTGTTTCCTCGTCTCCGTTCTAAATGGCTTACTCCTTATTCTTAAACTGTGGCCCCTGGTTCTGGACTCCCCCAACATCGGGAACATAGTTCACTAGTTCTCGGAGCCTAGAATACAGAATTAAGGGATATGGGGGAAAAGCAGGAACGGGGTGCTGATTCTGGATGATCAGTCATGATCATATTGAATGGCGGTGTTGGCTCGAAGGGTCGAATGGCCTACTCCTGCACCTATTTTCTATGTTTCTATGTTTCTAATATTTGTTGTTAAAAGTATAACACAAAGTGCTAGAGTAATTCAGCGAGCCAGGCATCATCTCTGGAGAACATGGATAGGCGATGTTTCAGGCTAAGATAAGGGTCCTGATCCGAAATGTCACCTATCCATGTTCTCCAGGGATGCCGTCTGATTTACTGTCAGCACTAGATGAGGCAGTTCGGCCATTCAACCCAAGTCTACTCCGCCATTCAATCATGGCTGTCAGGGATGTCAGGACTTCCATATGAAGAAAGATTGGATAGACTCGGCTTGTACTCGCTAGAATTTAGAAGATTGAGGGGGGATCTTATAGAAACTTACAAAATTCTTAAGGGGTTGGACAGGCAAGATGCAGGAAGATTGTTCCCGATGTTGGGGAAGTCCAGGACAAGGGGTCACAGTTTAAGGATAAGGGGGAAATCTTTTAGGACCGAGATGAGGGAAACATTTTTCACACAGAGAGTGGTGAATCTGTGGAACTCTCTGCCACAGAAGGTAGTTGAGGCCAGTTAATTGGCTATATTTAAGAGGGAGTTAGATGTGGCCCTTGTGGCTAAAGGGATCAGGGGGTATGGAGAGAAGGCAGGTACAGGATACTGAGTTGGATGATCAGCCATGATCATATTGAATGGCGGTGCAGGCTCGAAGGGCCGATGGCCTCTATAAGATTGCACCTAATTTTCTATTCGGCCAATGGCTGATACTATTCATTCCCTAATCTATCTTTCCCTCAACACCATTTTCCTGTCCTTCTCCCCATAATCCCTGACACCCGTTCTAATCAGAATCTGTCAATCTCCGCCTTAAAAATATCCGCTGACGTGGCCTCCACAGCCGTCTGTGGCAATGAATTCCACAGATTCACTACCCTCTGACCCTGATGATATTTCTCCCCATCTCCTTTCTAAAGGTACGTCCTTTTATGCTGAGGCCTCTGGTCAAGGACTCTCCCACCAGTGGAAACATGCTCCCCACATCCACTCCATCCAAGCTTTTCTCCCTGGGCATTGAGTAATGAGGAAGGGTTAGTTAGCAGTCTTGTTGTGCACGGCCCCTTGGGCAAGAGTGACCATAATATGGTTGAGTTCTTCATTAGGATGGAGAGTGACGTTGTTAATTCAGAAACAAGGGTCCTGAACTTAGAGAAAGGTAACTTTGAGGGTATGAGACGTGAATTGGCCAAGATTGACTGGCAATTGATTCTTAAAGGGTTGTCGGTGGATATGCAATGGAAGGCATTTAAAGACTGCATGAATGAACTACAACAATTGTTCATCCCAGTTAGGCAAAAGAATAAATCAGGGAAGGTAGTGCATCCGTGGATAACAAGGGAAATCAGGGATAGTATCCAAACAAAAGATGAAGCATACAAATTAGCCAGAAAAAGCAGCCTACCAGAGGACTGGAAGAAATTCAGAGTCCAGCAGAGGAGGACAAAGGGCTTAATTAGGAAAGGGAAAATAGATTATGAAAGAAAACTGGCAGGGAAAATAAAAACTGACTGCAAAAGTTTTTATAGATATGTGAAGAGAAAAAGATTAGTTAAAACAAATGTAGGTCCCTTGCAGTCAGAAACAGGTGAATTGATCATGGGGAACGAGGACATGGCAGACCAATTGAATAACTACTTTGGTTCTGTCTTCACTAAGGAAGACATAAATAATCTGCCAGAAATAGCAGGGGAAGGGGGTCAAATGAGATGGAGGAACTGAGTGAAATCCAGGTTAGCCGGGAAGTGGAGTTAGGTAAATTGAATGGATTAAAGGCCGATAAATCTCCAGGGCCAGATAGGTTGTATCCCAGAGTACTTAAGGAAGTAGCCACAGAAATAGTGGATGCATTAGTGATAATTTTTCAAAACTCTTTAGATTCTGGAGTAGTTCCTGAGGATTGGAGGGTAGCTAATGTAACCCCACTTTTTAAAAAGGGAGGGAGAGAGAAAATGGGGAATTACAGACCAGTTAGTCTAACATTGGTAGTGGGGAAACTGCTAGAGTCAGTTATTAAAGATGGGATAGCAGCACATTTGGAAAGTGGTGAATTAATTGGACAAAGTCAGCATGGATTTATGAAAGGTGATTCATGTCTGACGAATCTTATGGAATTTTTCGAGGATGTAACTAGTAGCGTGGATAAGAGAGAACCAGTGGATGTGTTGTATCTGGACTTTCAGAAGGCTTTTGACAAGGTTCCACATAAGAGATTAGTATAGAAACTTAAAGCACATGGCATTGGGGGTTCAGTATTGATGTGGATAGAGAACTGGCTGGCAGACAGGAAGCAAAGAGTAGGAGTAAACGGGTCCTTTTCACATTGGCAGGCAGTGACTAGTGGGGTACCGCAAGGCTCAGTGCTGGGACCCCAGCTATTTACAATATACATTAATGATTTGGACGAGGGAATTGAATGCAACATCTCCAAGTTTGCGGATAACAGGAAGCTGGGGGGCAGTGTTAGCTGTGAGGAGGGTGCTAGGAGACTGCACGGTGACTTGGATAGGCTGGGTGAGTGGGCAAATGTTTGGCAGATGCAGTATAATGTGAATAAATGTGAGGTTATTCACTTTGGTGGCAAAAACTAGAAAGTAGACTATTATCTGAATGGTAGCCGATTAGGAAAGGGAGAGATGCAATGAGACCTGGGTGTCATGGTACACCAGTCATTGAAAGTAGGCATGCAGGTGCAGTAGGCAGTGAAGAAAGCGAATGGTATGTTAGCATTCATAGCAAAAGGATTTGAGTATAGGAGTAGGGAGGTTCTACTGCAGTTGTACAGGGTCTTGGTGGGACCACACCTGGAGTATTGCGTACAGTTTTGGTCTCTTAATCTGAGGAAAGACATTCTTGCCATAGAGGGAGTACAGAGAAGGTTCACCAGACTGATTCCTGGGATGTCAGGACTTTCATATGAAGAAAGACTGGAAAGACTCGGCTTGTACTCGCTAGAATTTAGAAGATTGAGGGGGGATCTTATAGAAACTTACAAAATGCTTAAGGGCTTGAACAGGCTAGATGCAGGAAGATTGTTCCCGATGTTGGGGAAGTCCAGAACAAGGGGTCACAGTTTAAAGATAAGGGGGAAATCTTTTAGGACCGAGATGAGAAAAACATTTTTCACACAGAGAGTGGTGAATCTCTGGAATTCTCTGCCACAGAAGGTAGTTGAGGCCAGTTCATTGGCTATATTTAGATGTGGCCCTTGTGGCTAAAGGGATCAGGGGGTATGGATAGAAGGCAGGTACAGGATACTGATTTGGATGATCAGCCATGATCATATTGAATAACGGTGCAGGCTAGAGGGGCCGAATGGCCTACTCCTGCACCTATTTTCTTCGTTTCTATGTTTCTCTATTCTCCATTTATTGGCACCCCTGACACTCTTACTAATCAAGTATTTTACTAATCAAGAATATTACTGTGCTTTTGTGACATGCTTAGCATCATAAAGTGATACGATGTGAAAACAGGCCCATCGGCCCATCTTGCCTTCTCTGGCCAACATGTCCCAGCTACACTAGTCCCACTTGCCTGCACTTGGTCCATATCCCTCCAAACCTGTCTTATCCATAAAACCTGTCTAACTGTTTCTTAAATGTTGGGATAGTCCCAGCTTCAACTACCTCCTCTGGTAGCTCGTTCCAGACACCCAGCACCCTTTGTGTGAAGACGTTACCCCTCAGATTCCTATTAAATCTTCTCCCCTTCACCTTAAACCTATGTCCTCTGGTTTTCGTTTCACCAAGGATACCTCTTTCAAGGGACATTCACCCCACCTCATGGTGATACAGCGTGGAAAAAGGCCCTTTGGCCCAGCTTGCCCACACCGACCAACATATCCCAAGCTGAATTCCACAGATTCACAACCCTCTGACTAAAAAAAATTCTGCCTCATCTCCTTCCTAACACCACGTCCTTTTCTTCAGAGGCTGTGCCCTCTGGTCCTAGACTCTCCCACTAGTGGAAACCTCCTCTCCACATCCACTAACCCAGGCCTTTCATCATATCTTACCTTCCGTCAAACTTATGTTTCAAGAAGTCAAACAGGGCTTTCTGCATCATGTCCGTTACCTACAGAGGAAGAGGTGGCATCATTAATGGTCGCCCAGTGTTAAAGCAAGCCGCCTGATCTCAATTTCATAGTGCTATGTATCAAAATGGCCAGCGTTCCCCAGGGCTTCTCAGCACCTTGGCAATTCTTACTTGATGAAAAAATAGCAATAAGGTGCTGGAGTAACCCAGCGGGTCAGGCGGCATCACTGGTCAACATGGTCAGTGACGTTTCGGGTTGGGAAATCGTGAAACTTCAACTATCTTTGTCCTCCAGAGATGCTGCCTGATCTGCTGAGTTACTCCAGCACTTTGTGTAAACCAGCATCTGTAGTTCCTTGTTTCAACTTTAGTCTTTAGAGATACAGTGTGGAAACAGGCCCTTGAGCCTAACGAGTTCTCGTCGACCACTCGATCCTAAACAGTAGGGATAATTTCAAATTTACAGATGCCAATTCACCTACAAACTTGTACGTGGGGGAAACCTGGAGCACCCGGAGAAAACCCACACGGTCACAGGGAGAACGTACAAACTCCTCGCAGACAGCACCAGAGAGGAGGACCAGAGGGCATAGCCTCTGAAGAAAAGGACGTAGTCAGGATCGAACTTGGGTCGCTGGCTGCCGTGAGGCAGCAACTCTACCGCTGCGCCACCGTGCGTGGGAGAACTTACCTCATATCCTTTCAGAGACGGACCCACGAGTATGATTGGTCTCATCGAAGGCACCACATCGTAGGGGGGTATATTCTCCTGCTGCCCAGGGCAAATACAAAGCCAGATACAGGATCAGAAGAAGCCCAAACATATTACAGGTCCAACCACCGATACTCGGGCTCCCTTTGGTTCCAGAACCAATCCGGATTTTCCGTTTTGCCCGACCAATTATTGCCAGACCAATCTTGATTAGTGCAGGTGTCAGGAGTTATGGGGAGAAGGCAGGAGAATGGGGTTAGGAGGGAGAGATAGATCAGCCACGATTGAATGGCGGAGTAGACTTGATGGGCCGAATGGCCTAATTCTACTACTATTCCTTCCGACTTTATGACCAAACCAACATAGGTCATGGGTTTGGGGGGGAGGGGCCGAGATACTGGCCCGCAAAGTCGGCTATGGGATGGATCTGCCGACTCCGGCTGGGCCGTGGTCCCAGAGCCTCGGCACCAGTTTCGACCCATCGATCGGCCGTGGAAGTCCCGATGAGGTCGAGGTCGGCCGCCTCACCCGGACTAGGCGCCACATTTTCGGGGTGACTTCCGGGGGGGGGGGGACCCACTAGTTGCCGGAAAATCGGTGATGGAGCTGTATTGCAACCATACAGAAAAGCTGAAGAACACCTAGTCCATTACACCCTTGCTGACTATCTGAATTAATCCCACCAGTTTCAATTTAGCTTAGAGATACAGTGAGTACGGAAACGATTTCTGGCTATAGGGTGATTTCACCAAAGGTCAAATGAGCGTAGATCCCCCCTCACGTGACCGAAAATTTTAACTGGAGGGCATATCTCAGTTCGGTACATGTTAGTGAACGGGGAAACACGCACTTTCCCACCCGTTAAAAACATGGAAAACGGCCGATTTTTTAGCTGAAATTTTCTGTGCTAGTCGGGGTGACCGTGAAGCACAGCGACCTAAATTTTCAGGCAAAAAAAAAGATAGAAAGTGAGGTAATTACAAGAGGGAACTGAAGGTGGAAAAACAGCGGAAGTGAGCAGTGGACATTTGCCGTGGAGATTTAAAGATCCAAAATATCGGGAATTATCGCGTTTGCTCGCTGAATTTCATCAAAAGTAAGGAATTAAGAGAATTAAGAGAGAATGCAAAATCCCGATATTACAGTACCAGAGGAATCACCACGGCAAAAACTGTGTCACTTCCGCTGCTGAGAGACAGCAGCTCCCTACCAGTTAATTACCTTACTTTCATCCTAAAATTTGCCTGAATGTGGAGGTCGCTGTGCTTCATTATTACCCCGACTAGCATAGAAAATTTCAGCTCAAAAATCGGCCGTTTTAATATGTTTTACAATATTAATGGGAAAGTATATTTCCCCATTCAATATCATCTATTATATTGAGATAACAACTCCATTGAATGGTCAAATGATGTTATATTTGCCATTATCATTTGGTGAAATCACCCTATAAGTAAATAAGATCACATATAGGTAAATTTTTAAATATAGCTAATTTAAAGTGTATGTATATATGTCTGAAGAAGGGTTTCGGCCCAAAACGTTGCCTATTTCCTTCGCTCCATGCAAAGAGTTGAACAATCTCCACTATAGGAAATAGGCAACGTTTCAGGCCGAAACCCTTCCGGGTTTCGGCTCGAAACGTCACCTATTTCCTTTGCTCCATAGATGCTGCCGCACCCGCTGAGTTTCTCCAGCATTTTTGTCTACCTTCGATTTTCCAGAATCTGCACAGTTCCTTCTTAAACATTGCCCTTGATGTGGTCTTTGACATGGGCCGTTGGGGAAGGGTAGAGGAGTGAGGGTGGACCCTTGTCCTCCAGTGCCTTGGAGAACGGCCTGCTTGTGGGCGCCCTGTATCCGAGTTGCCGTGAGACTGGCTGGGCCAAACGACAAGGGCAATAAATGGGGTTCTACAGAACTCAAATGTGTCCAATCATCCCAACAAGTGTGAAGTGTTTGCCCATCACAGTAGCAGCCTCTGTTGCTTGTCCGGAAGTCCTCCTCCATCAGACCTATCCGACTTCCCTTTCAGGCACCTTTGCCAATTGACAAGTTGACAAGCCCTTTAGCTCAGATCTAACTGTGATAGCATTTGGGGTGGGTGCGTTTTTAGACAGCATCAGACAGCCAATCAATAAACATTGCCCTTGATAGAGGTCTTTAAAATGATGAGAGGGATAGACAGAGTTGATGTGGACAAGCTTTTCCCTTTGGAGAATAGGGAAGATTCAAACAAGAGGACATGACTTCAGAATTAAGGGACAGAAGTTTAGGGGTAATATGAGGGGGAACTTCTTTACGCAGAGAGTGGTGGCAGTGTGGAATGAGCTCCCAGTGGAAGTGGTGGAGGCAGGTTCATTGGTATCATTTAAAAATAAATTGGATAGGCATATGGATGAGAAGGGAATGGAGGGTTATGGTACGAGTGCAGGCAGGTGGGACTAAGGGGAAAAAAATTTGTTCGGCATGGACTTGTAGGGCCGAGATGACCTGTTTCCGTGCTGTAATTGTTATATGGTTATATGGTTATAACCTACAAACCTGGTAGACAAAAGTGCTGGAGAAACTCAGCGGGTGCAGCAGCATCTTTGGAGCGAAGGAAATAGGCAACGTTTCGGGCCGAAACCCTAAGTTTCGGGCCGAAACCCTGAAGGAAATAGGCAACGTTTCGGGACGAAACCCGGAAGGGTTTCGGCCCGAAACGTTGTCTATCTCCTTCGCTCCATAGATGCTGCTGCACCCGCTGAGTTTCTCCAGCTTTTTTGTGTAAAGTGTATATATATGTACATATAATATATATATATAGTTATATTAAATAATACAAGATATAGATAATGTGTTAAATATAGTCAATGTCAAGTGTATACGTGTATATATTAATGTATATAATCCATTGTATTGTATAAAATTAATTATATTGCATATATTATATCGTACATTATCTCTCTATATATGAATTAATATAATATAGGTGAATATTGTTCAATAGTTGATGTGAAGTATATGGGTGCATATATATATATAGTTAAATATATTAGTTAAATAATATAATTCATAGGTAAATATAGCCTTCATCTCAACATCCTACACCCTGCCGTTGCACATCAGACAGCATATGGTCAGCTGCTCCTGGAGGTACCGAGGTCTAATCGGAAGCTCAGAGGGGACAGAGCCTTCTCTGTTGCTGCTCCAGCGCTCTGGAACACCCTGCCGTTGCACATCAGACAGGCCCCCTCACTGTCCATCTTCAAATCCAGTGTTAAAACACATTTGTACTCCCTGGCTTTTGACCATGCCTGAGACTTTGCTTCTGTTTTTGGTGTTTTTGATGTTTCTTTATTTTACATGTCTTTTCCTACTGTATTTCTTTTGATTGTTATTATTGGTGTGTATTAACTTTTTTGTCAATGATTAGCGATGTACGGCACGTTGTTGCAGCTATGATTGTTTTTAAAGTGCTCTATAAATAAAATTATTATTAATTATTATTATTATTATCCCTGTCTCTTTGACCATAAGGCGTGGTGTGTATGTGGTTAATAACTGTTCTACCAGTGGAGATTGAGGGTTCCTAGCCAGTTTTACATGCCCAAATTAAACCGCTCCTTTACCTCCTCTATTCTAAAGAGGACAGTTCGCATCCATCAAGGTCAGACACGCCCCACCCACACACAGTGTTGAAGTGCCGTGCTGCAGAGATGCTGCCAGCGACCCCTCGCACAAGCACCACAGAGCAACAGAGCCTCCTGCTCAGCAAAAGCAAAGCCCCCGTGATTCTCAGGCTGCAGCATCAAGGGCAGAATGCTCGGCAAGGGCAAAACATTCCGACAATCCCCGCTCTGTGGAGATAGTGCCTTACCACAGTACATGCTTATTTCAAAGCTGCCTGGAGCGATCAATAAATCGTGCTCAATAAAGAACAGTCAAGCCGTAGCAACAAGTTTATGACTATCGTTCAAAGCAGCCTGCTATATTTTGTAATGAGCGGTGGGTTCTGAAACCTTGCTCAGCCACCCTGAACGAGGTGCCCATTGTAAAGGCTGCCTCCCGTTCCTTTCCGTTAGCCCAGCTCATGTGGCCCATTAACCTTCAGATAGCAACCCAATAGAGGGTGGAGTTAACTGGATTCTGTGTTTGTCTA
Organism: Leucoraja erinaceus; assembly: GCF_028641065.1. Classification (NCBI taxonomy): domain Eukaryota; kingdom Metazoa; phylum Chordata; class Chondrichthyes; order Rajiformes; family Rajidae; genus Leucoraja; species Leucoraja erinaceus. The sequence continues at coordinate 2,200,606 of NC_073403.1, read as the reverse complement.
AACTAAATATGAACTGAGGCTATGCAGTGCCTCTCCACCAGAGGAGGGTCATAAGGTCATCAGTGATAGGAGTAGAATTAGGCCATTCGGCCCATCAAGTCTACTCCGCCCTTCAACCGTGGCTGATCTATCTCTCCCTCCTAACCCCATTCTCCTGCCTTCTCCCCATAACCCCTGACACCCGTACTAATCAATAATCTATCTATCTCTGCCTTAAAAATATCCACTGACTTGGCCTCCACAGCCGTCTGTGGCAAAGAATTCCGCAGGCTCACCACCCACCCACTGACTAAAGATATTCCTCCTCGTCTCCTTTCTAAGTGTACGTCCTTTTATTCTGAGGCTGTGACCTCTGTTCCTAGACTCTCCCATTAGTGGAAACATCCTCTCTACATCCACATTATCCAGGCCTTCCACTATTCCCATTCTTGATCCGTTCTTCCTGCCCAAGGCTTGTGGCTCACATGACCCAGTTCCGATGGTCAGATCAGCTGGGGAGAGAGAGGGAGAGGAGAGAGGAGAGGAGAGGAGAGGAGAGAGAGGAGAGGGGAGAGGGGAGAGAGGGAGAGGGAGGGGGGAGGGGAGGGGGAGGGAGGGAGAGGGAGAGGGAGAGGGGGTGTGTGTGTGTCTCTCTCTCTCTCTCTCTCTCTCATTCTGCCTCCCTCTCTCTCCCCCTCCCGCTCTCTCTCTCTCTCCGTCCAGCAGGGAGGAGATGGGAGGGGAGGAATGAAGAGGGGAGGAGAGGAGAGGAGAGGAGAGGATAGGAGAGGAGGAGAGGCAGGTCAGGTCGCCTTCATTCCACGCTAATCGACAATCTATTGGTGAGACTGAGCTGGACTAACTGGCAACACAATAGCAGTAATCTTAATCAACCTAGTCACTACACTAATTGCCCAAAGCCTGATCCTAATCACCAATCATTGTAGTAAAAGCTGGCAGCTGATGAATTTCAGATAACAGTCGAGTGAAATGGTAGTTTCTTGCAGTTTTTCCATAACCCTTAACTTCATGTATTGTTATAGCAACAGAATTCCATCAAGTGACCGAGTAGTCCATGATGCAAGGTGTTTGGGTAACTCAGCGGGTCAGGCAGCAACTCTGGAGGGACATAACCAGGTGATGTGTTGGGATGGGGCCCTTCTTCAGACATTCTTCAGAAGAGTCCCGACCCGAAATGTCATCTACCCGCGGAAAGTGGCCCCTCCGAGTCCACCCCGTACACTAGCACTATCCTACACACTAGCGACAATTTACAATTTAATTACCCTACAAACCTGCACGAATTTGGAGTGTAGGAGGAAACCAGAGCACCCGGAGAAAACCCACGCAGTCTCAGGGAGAACGTGCAAACACTAAGGCAGTAACTCCACCGTGATGCCCACATGTCCTCCAGAGATGCTGCCTGACCCGCTGGGTTACTCCAACACTCTGCGTTCTACGGAAGATTCCAGCATCTGCAGTTTCTTTGTATCTACTAAGCAGTTTATAATATTCTTCTTTAAACATAGAAATTAGGTGCAGGAGTAGAGGCCATTCGGCCCTTCGAGCCTGCACCGCCATTCAATATGATCATGGCTGATCATCCAACTCAGTATCCCGTACCTGCCTTCACCCCATACCCTCTGATCCCCTTGGCCACAAGGGCCACATCTAACTCCATCTTAAATACAGCCAATGAACTGTGGCCTCGACTACCTTCTGTGGCAGAGAGTTCCAGAGATTCACCACTCTCTGTGTGGAAAAAGTTCTCCTCATCTCGGTTTTAAAGGATTTCCCCTTTATCCTTGAGCTGTGACCCCTTGTCCTGGACTTCCCCAACATTGGGAACAATCTTCCTGCATCTAGCCTGTCCAACCCCTTAAGAATTTTGTAAGTTTCTATAAGATCCCCTCTCAATCTCCTAAATTCCAGAGAGTTTAAAGCTCCTGATACACGGAGAATGCCCATTGAACCTGTATCCTCTGCTCCCATACTCATTCTGTTGCCTTCTATCCAATCCATCTAATCCCTTAAGAGGAAAAATCGTTTTTAAAGTGACCTTTTTGGTTGCCAAGGGTTGTGAACAAAATTCCATCTTCACATCTCTCCTCCACCGACCACTGGTGGGCATCTCTCTGCCCTCTTCCCTTTCTAGAATATTCTCTCGCCTGACTCACAGAAACTTTGACTAACCTTCTATTCCTGTCCTCATAAATATCCCGCCCTGTTGCATTCTAAATCGTTAATACATACGTTAACACAAACTGTACCCCTGTCCCTAGTGGGTGGGGTGCTAGCTTCTAAACCCTGGCGTTTTCTATTTATTTTATTTAACCCCAGTTCTACAGTCTCTAGGGCCTGTCCCACTTACGTGATTTTTTTCGGCACCCGCCACAATCCCAGCAGGTCGCCGAAAATGTCAAAATGTTGAAAATCCAGCGGCGCCCAGAAAAGGGTACGACTCTTTGAGCGACTACTCACCACCAAACAGGCATCACCCCGCGACATGTCGCCCGTATGGTCGTGTGTAGTCGCCCAGAGACTCGTACCTTTTACAGGTCGCCGCTGGATTTTCAACGTTGAATATTTTCGGCGACCTGCTGCGACTATGGCGGGTGCCGGCAAGTTGCCGAGAAAATCGCGGAACTAGGCCCTTAATGGTCACAATCTATAGGGCCTGTGCCACTTGGGCGTCAATTGCGCGTAATTTATGCGCCACGACAAATGACGCGCATGTCGTAACGCGCACGTGATTCCTGGGATGTCAGCTGTCTTATGAAGAAAGACGCGACATGGCTCTCTAGAATTTAGAAGATGCATTAGAAACTTACAAAATTCTTAAGGGGTTGGACAGGCTAGATGCAGGAAGATTGTTCCCGATGTTAGGGAAGTCCAGGACCTCACAGCTTAAGGATAAAGGGGAAATCCTTTAAAACCGAGATGAGAAGAACTTTTTTCACGCAGAGAGTGGTGACAACTCTCATGAGAACCATTTTGGCTAACACTTTCTAAACCAGCATTTGGTCTTTCAAACTGCACCTACCTACATTAAGCTTTGGGGTATCAGGTTACTTTCTCTCTAGTTCCCTTCCAGTGGCCCCACGCCCAGATCTTTATGGTACGAGTGCAGGCAGGTGGGACTAAGGGGAACAAAATTTGTTTGGCATGGACTTGTAGGGCTGAGATGGCCTGTTTCCGTGCTGTAATTGTTATATGGTTATATGGTTATATGGTTACGCCCAGTTCTTTGGGTGACCAGGTTGCCTCTCTGTCTAAAGCATCTGAGGACACTTAAAAAGCCAGGAGGTTAGTAGCGGTTTACAATCTGATTGTTTGTGCTAGTGTCATCTGTGTTCAGTTTCAGATTGCTGGCTGCAACTTCCAGATGAAATTTTCCTTCATTCCTTCTGCATCTTTCTTTAGTTTTAGAAATGGTTTTAGAGATGGCAGTGATGTAGGGAGTCATTGGGCAGATGAATGATTTTGATGCACGGTGGGGCAGCGGTAGAGTCGCTGCCTCAGTCACAGCGCCAGAGACCCGGGATTGATCCTGACTACGGGTGCTGTCTGTACGGAGTTTGTACGTTCACCCCGTGACCTGCGGGGATCGGCGGTCGGTGGGAACTCGCAGGGCCAAAGGGCCTCTTTCCTCTATCTCTAAACTAAACTAAGATGCAGCGTGGAAACAGGCCCTTCAGCATGCCGTGTCTGCGCCAACCAGCAACCAACCCCTGCATACTAACACTATCCCACACACACACACACACTGGGAACAATTCACATTTATACCAAGCCAATTAACCTACAAACCTGTACGTCTTTGGAGTGTGGGAGGAAACAGGAGGTCCCGGAGAAAACCCACGCAAGTCACAGGGAGAGCCTACAAACTCCGCACAGACAGCATCCGTAGTCAGGATCGAACCAGAGTCTCCGGCGCTGTGAGGCTGCAACTCTACCTTCTGCCCTCTCTATAGTTCTTGCTCAGAAACCTGCCTGATGTTATGGTTGTTGATGGCACATCTGCATTCACCTTTCCCATTGCAGAATACAATGTCAACATTCCACATTCTGTTTTGGTATCTCAACTGTCACAAAAGACCGGGACAAAAATGCCGCAGTCAGTTGTTTTATTGATCGGCACAATCAATCAATGCATTGACTGATTGACTGATTGATTGAAAGATACAGCTGGTCGGCCCACAAGACCATCGATCACCCGTTCATTCTAGGGTCCATGTTATCGCACTGTCCCATCTACTGTACTGCTGATGCACCAGGAACAATTTAATGAGGGCCAATTAACCTACAAACCCGCACAACTTCCTCTGTGGGTGGAACCCGGAGCACCCGGAGAAAACCCACGTGGTCACCGGGAAAACGTACAAACTCTATACAGACAGCGCCTGTATTCAGGATCAAAGCTGGGTCTCCGCCGCAACAAGGCAGCAACTCCACCATGCAGTCCTTATCGATTCCCTCCACAGATGCTGCCTGACCCGCTGAGTTACTCCCGCACTTTGTGTTTTTTGCTCAAGATTTCAGTAACTGCCGTTCCTTGTGTCACCCTTAGTCGGCTTGGCTCTCTAGTTAACAGCATTTAAACCCCCCACATAGGTATACTTGGAATTAGGTTCACATCTCTCGAACAGTGTGCAAAATCTCTGGATTGCAAACCCACTTCTAAACTATAGATGAAAGCAACCAATGATACGGGTAATTTTATGTTCAAAAAAATAAGTTCAGAATATTTCAGTCTCTTGTAAGTTGTTAATTACCATTCGATAGAGGTGGTGCAAATCATTCCTCATCGAATATAGTTATTGATTACATGAGCAGTTTAATACTGCATCATTCATAGTCATAAAGTCATACCGAATGGACACAGGCCATTCGGCCCAACTCATTCATGTCGACCAAAATATCCCATCTTAGCTAGTCCATCATTTGGCTCATATCCCTTTAAACATTTCCTATTCGTTCCTGTCCAAGTGTTTTTTAAATGTTGTTATAGCACCTGCCTTAACTACTTCATATGAAATAAACTCTGGCAGCTGGTTCATATACGCAGTACCTTGCGAAAAAGTTGCCCCTCAGGTTCCTATTCAATCTTGCCCCCCTCACTTTAAAACTATGTCCTCTGGTTCTTGATTCCTCTACTCTGGGAAAAAAGATTCACCCTCTCTGTACATCCACCCTATTTACCCCCCTCATGATTTTATACACCTGTATAACATCACCCCTTCAGCTTCCTGCACTTCATTCTTTGAAGTCCCAGCTTGCCCAACCTCTCTCTATGGCTCAGGTCTACGAGTCCTGTACTCTTTCCAGCTTAATAATATCCTTCTTACAGTAGGGTGGCCAAAATTGGACAACAATTCTCCAAATGTGGTGTCACCAACATCTTGTACAACTGTAACATTGCATCCCGACTTGTATAGTCAGTGCGCTGACTAATGAAGGCCAATGTTAGATGTGGCCCTTGTGGCTAAAGGGATCAGGGGGTATGGAGAGAAAGCAGGTACAGGATACTGAGTTGGATGATCAGCCATGATCATATGGAATGGCGGTGCAGGCTCGAAGGGCCGAATGGCCTACTCCTGCACCTATTTTCCATGTTCTATGTTTCTATGTTCCTTGAAATCCTTCACCACTCTATCCACATTTATTTACCCATCATCAGATCATTTTTCTACTTTATAAAGGCTTAAGGGCCTGTCCCACTTGGGCCACCTAATTGGCGAGTTTGGAAGAGTTTAGGGGAATTTGAAAAAATGTCATGTTGAAGACCTCCTTCAACTATGTAGAAGACCTCCTTCAACCTCCTTTGACTATGTTGAAGACTATCTACGACTACCTTCGACAACCCTCAATTACTACGACCTACTTCGACTAAAAAAGTATCGTTTTTTTTCCATGGCGACCTTTTTTTACTCTCGGGCATTTTTCAACATGTTGAAAAATACGCCGCGACCTAGCTGAGGCCGCTAGTACCACTCTCGAGCATGAAGGAGAGTTACAAAGACCTCCTAGGACCTCGTGTCAACCATGTTGCGAGTATGAGTCGAGGGCAAACTCGCTACAAGTCACGGATTAGGTCGCCGCAGTGGGGCAGCCCCTTTACAAAGTGCGGTCTACTTTCTGATTAGTACGGGTGTCAGGGGTTATGGGGAGAAGGCAGGAGAATGGGGTTAGGAGGGAGAGATAGATCAGCCACGGTTGAATGGCGGAGTAGACTTGCTGGGCCGAATGGCCTAATTCTGCTCCTATCACTAAAGATGACCTTATGACCAGGCCGGCCTTCTCTGACCGACTGGTGGATTAACAATGAATACAAACATGGTTACAATAAAAAGCCAGACTTACCGATTTCTGTTTCTGCTTTGCTGTTGATGTGCGTGTGGAAAGATAGCCCAAGAGAAAAACACAAGGCATGCATGTTATTGGCAGGTCTCCGGAGACAGGAAAGCAGCAGACAGCGTGTATGGGGCGACTGCGAGCTCGTGCAACAGGCAGCTAGCTGTGTGTCTCCCACAAGATGTTACCTTCTTAAAAAATGGGATTCTTTTGGCATTGGACGGGGGAGTGGTGACACTGCTAACACTCGTTTTAGGGGAGCGATGGTTGGGCTGTGAATCACTCTCGTTTGCATCTAGATCAGCGACATCTACGTCAAAAGCTAAGTTAGTCAAGTCCGCGTTTCCTGGGAGAGGGGGAAGAAGCAGAGGGTTGAGATCAAACAGCATCCTTAAATCAGAACGGAGAAACCTCCTATACCGAAGACAGACGCACAATGCTGGAGTAATTCAGCGGGACCGGCAGCATCTCTGGAGGGAAGGAATGAGGGGCGTTTTTAAGGTCGAGGTTCCTTCTCTCCAGAGATGCTGCCTGTCCCGCTGAGTGACTCCAGTTTTTTTTGTGTCTGTCTTCGGTTTAAACCGGCATCTGCAGTTCCTTCCTGCACACCAGCCTACACGGTCACAGAGTCGTACAAGCCCTTCAGCCCACCTGGTCCCTGCCAGCCCATTTATGCAGTCTGAAGAAGGGTCCCGACCCGTCCTTTTTCACCGGAGATGCTGCCAGACCCGCTGAGTTACTCCAACACTTTGCCTCCTTCTTTAAAAGACACAGAGTGCTGGAGTAACTCAGCGGGTCAGGCAACATCTCTGGAGAACATGGAGAGGTGACGTTTCGGGTTGGGACCCGTCTTCAGACTGAAAACGTTACCCTTCCATGTGACCCAAAAAGTCAACTATCCATGTTTCCAGAGACACTGCCTTATCTGCTGAGTTACTCCAGTACTTTGTGTCTTGTTTTTGTAAACCGGCATCTGCAATTCCTTGTATCAACCCATTTAAACAAATCCTACACTGATATGTTCTGCCCAGATTTCCATCACCATTCCCCAGATTCTAACCCACACACACTAGAGGTAATGTTGGTCAGACTCTAAACTTTTCTCTCCGGCCAATGTGAGATGGAATGGAGCAGTTCTCTCAATTATCTGGGTCGCGTGCCTCCAAAGTGAGATACAGGCCACAATGTCCCCTCCCCACCCAACCTCAGCGTGGCTATTCTCACCTGAACCTGTGAGATGATTTCCATCTCCTGCATTGACCAATGCTGTGGTCTTTCAGGCCTACCACACACAAGAAGCCACAACCACCGTAGTCAAACAAGTCTCTGGGTTGTAACATGCACAGCTGAACTACCATCTACCTCATTGGTGACCCTCGGACTATCATGGATTGGAAACATAGAAAACAGGTGCAGGAGTGGGCCATTCGGCTCTTTACTCCAACACCGCCATTCAATATGATCATGGCTGATCATCCAACTCAGTATCCCGTACCTGCCTTCTCTCCATACCCCCTGATCCCCTTAGCCACAAGGGCCGCATCTAACTCCCTCTTAAATATAGCCAATGAACTGGCCTCGACTACCCTCTGTGGCAGAGAGTTCCAGAGATTCACCACTCTCTGTGTGAAAAAAGTTCTCCTCATCTCGGTTTTAAAGGATTTCCCCCTTATCCTTAAGCTGTGACCCCTTGTCCTGGACTTCCCAAACATCGGGAACAATCTTCCTGCATCTAGCCTGTCCAACCCCTTAAGAATTTTGTAAGTTTCTATAAGATCCCCTCTCAATCTCCTAAATTCTAGAGAGTATAAACCAAATCTATCCAGTCTTTCTTCATAAGACAGTCCTGACATCCCAGGAATCAGTCTGGTGAACCTTCTCTGCACTCCCTCTATGGCAATTATGTCCTTCTTGATTCCTGCTTGATTCCATTAGCCCTTGATCAGACCCTTGCTGGCTTCACCTTGCACCAAACGTTATTCCCTTATCATGTATCTACACACTGTAAAAGCCTCAATTGTAATCATGTGTTGTCCTTTCCACTGACTCGATACCACGCAACAAAAGCTTTTCACTGTCCCTCTCTCTGTACAATACATTAAACTAGACTAAGGCCAATGGTCCCAGAGACGTGGCTGTAAATCAACTCAGTTGGCCCCCATCACTGCCCACGCCTGTGACCAAACTGCTGATGGACCCTAGTCCAATCTCCATCATCAGCATCAACATCAACATCAACCCTTCCCTCTCCCTTTGGGAGGTGGCCGAGTTGATCCCAGCCTCCAGGAACCTTGAATCTCCTGTAGGGTCAGAGTCAGCTTTGGGCACCACGTCAACCTTCACAAATATGTGTGGGGTCTGGGCCATTACTACATCAATGATACACCTACCCTGTCCTCCAGAAGAGCTCGCCATAATCTCTAAGCAGTCACTCTTTGCATTTAGCGAGGCTGGGTGGCCTCAGCTGCCCTCATGCGAAAACAATGGGCCAACCTTCCAGCCACCGACCAACCTGACCAAGGGAAGCCACCATACGCCAACCCGCCAGCAGCCCAGTCAAGGACCAGTCTCACCCCGGCCACTCCCTCTTCTCCCCTCTCCCATCAGGCACGAAGTGTGAAAACACACACCTCCAGATTCAAGGACAGTTTCTTCCCAGCTGTTATCAGGCAACTGAACCGTCCTCTCACCAACTAGAGTTTGGTCCTGACCTCCCATCTAACTAATTGAAGACCTTGGAAATATCTTTACTTGGACTTCATCCTGCACTAAATGTTGTATACATCATCCTTTATCTGTACACTGTGGACGGTTTGATTGTAATCATGTCTAGTATTTTCTTTGACTGGACAGCAGGCGACAAAATATTTTCACTGTACCTTGGTACATGTGACAACAACAATAATAATAATAATAATAATACTAAAAATAATAATACTAATATTATTAATTAACTTGGCAGCCTACTCCTGCAAGATGTTCCAAGGATGGATTCATACAATGTTGGACAAAATGTAACTTCAATGATCAGTGTGGCCATGATATTCTCACCATGGGCATCAGTTCCACTGGCTTCCACTGCCAAGTAGAGCAATCGGTGGTGAATCTGTGGGAAGCATTGCCACAGACGGCTGTGGAGGCCAAGTCATTGGGCATCTTTAAAGCGGAGATCGATAGGTTCTTGATTGGCAAGGGCGTCAAAGGTTACTGGGAAGATGGCAGGAGTAGATCAGCCATGATCATATTGAATGGCGGTGCAGGCTCGAAGGGCCGAATGGCCTACTCCTGCACCTAATTTCTATGTTTCTATGTTTCTATGATCGAATGGCGGAGCAGACTCGATGGGCCGAGCGACCTCATTCTGCCCCGATGTCTTATAATGATCTGCAACTTTTGGTCAAAACTGTACAGAGATAAATCCTGCACCTTGGGGCATGAGCTGAACAAGAGACGAGGAAATGTTTTCCGTCGAGCCAGGTTGGGAGCCTACAGGGAGATGTGGACTAGACAATGAATTCCTCATCATTCCTGCTGCTTTTGGGAATAGAAAGTCAAATGCAACATTTATTAAGTTAATTCCAACTAAAGGTTTTAACATTTATCTAAGTTTTCCGCTTGGATGCGATCAAACCTCCATTGTATTCCAGTTTTGTTTGGATATTCATTTGATTGATCCACGTTCTTGTATCTCCTTTGTGTGAAACACACAAAGTGCTGAAGTAACTGAGTGCAGGTCAGACAGAATCTCTGGAGGGAATGGACAGGCGAGGATCAGGGTGGGGATCCGCCATCTTGGGGTGCGAAACGTCATCTGTCCATTTCCTCCCCAGACAGATGTAAATTGCTGGAGTATCTCAGCGGGACGGGCAGCATCTCTGGAGGAAAGGAATAGGTGACGTTTCGGGTCGAGACCCTTCTTCAGACTGAGAGTCAGGGGAGAGGGAAAGGAGAGGCATGAAAAGGCGCAGAACAGACCAGAGCCGGCACTGATGACCAAAGAGCCCACAATGGTCCATTGTTGGATGTGGAGGAGGTGCTAATGAGGGGATTCGAACCGTAAAACTAGCAGGATGAGTAGGGAGGGGGAGGGAGAAGGACAGAGAGAGGGAATACAAGGCTTACTTGAAATGAGAAATCGATATTCATAACTGCTGGATTTTAAGCTGTCCTAGCGAAATATGAGCACCCCAGATGCTGCCTGACCCACTGAGTTCCTCCCGCACTTTGTGTTTCCAGCATCTGCAGTTCTTTACGCCTCTCTTGTTTTTCACGCCTTTTTAGATTTTCCCCTTGCTTGTCCAACTGGGAGTCGGGAACCTTTCCTCAAGGATCCACACGTTTGAGGTGTGGAACACAGAACACAGAACACAGCACCAGGACACACAGTGTACCTATCGGCCACCGTGACCTCAGTTTATTGTGTGGAATTCATTGCCACAGACGGCTGTGGAGGCCGAGTCAAATGGATATTTTTAAGGCGGAGATAGACAGGTTCTTCATTAGGAAATAGACACAAAAAATGCTGGCGTAGCTCAGCTCAGCGGGACAGGCAGCGTCTCTGGAGGGAAAGAATGGGTGATGTTTCGGGTCGAGACCCCTCTTCAGACTGAAGAAAGGTCTCGACCCGAAACTTCATCCATTCTTTCTCTCCAGAGATGCTGCCTGTCCCGCTGAGTTACTCCAGCATTTTGTGTCTATCTTCGGTTCAAACCAGCATCTACAGTTCCTTCCTGTAGATTGTTGATTAAGGCGGGTGTCAGGGGTTATGGGGAGAAGGCACAGGAGAATGAGGTTGGGAGGGAAAGATAGATCAGCCGTGATTGAATGGCGGAGTAGACTTGATGGGCCGAATGGTCTTATACGTCTACAACAAGTTATGAACTAAGTTGACCTGCGCTGTGGAAGAAGGTGTTTGCCACTTACCTGTTGCAGGTGGTGTCGGCCTCCGGTTCCCAGTTACATCTCCTAGACTGGAACTGGAGTTTCCACCCGATTTACTGCAACACAATGCACAACAGGTAAGATGAATAAATTAGACTTAAGGGGCCGAGGAATGCTACCGGGTCCGTGACATCAGAGATAAATGACAGAATGGTGCAGCGGGTGGAGCTGCTGCCTCACAGTGCCGGAGACCTGGGTTTGATCCTGACTTTAAACTTCAGAGACTTGAGGGAGATACGGCGTGGGAATGGTTTCCCCACTGTATCTCTAAACTAAACTAAACTCAACTCAAGTGAAGTAAACAATACGATACGTTAGAACTTTATTTATCCCAGGAGGGATAATTTGTCACGGTGGCGCAGTGGTAGAGTTCCTGCCTTACAGCGAATGCAGAGCCGGAGACCCAGGTTCGATCCCGACTACGGGTGCTGTCTGTACGGAGTTTGCACGTTCTCCCCGTGACCTACGTGGGTTTTCTCCGATTTCTTTAGTTTCCTCTCACTCACCAAATACGCACAGATTTGCAGGCTAATTGGCTTGGTGAATGTAAAAATTGTCCCTAGTGGGTGTAGGATAGTGTTGATGATCGCTGGTCGGCATGGACACAGTGGGCCGAAGGGCCTGTTTCCGCGCTGTATCTCTAAACTAAACTAAACAGTCATAAAAACACAAAATACATGAAACATGAAATTAAAATGACGAGTGGAAAGGATTGAGGATGTTCAAAGATGGGGGGCAGGGGGAGGTGGGGGGGGGGGAGAGTCAGTCTACCCCACGACAGAAGGGAGAGGAGTTGTACAGTTTGATAGCCACAGGGAAGAAGGATCTCCTGTGGCGTTCTGTGCTGCATCTTGGTGGAACCAGTCTGTTGCTGAAGGTGCCCCTCAGGTTGACCAGTGTGTGACATGGAGGATGAAGTTAACTAAACTAAACTAAATTAAACTAAGCAGTGATTTCAACTCGAGTCATCCAAGGGCAATTGTGTAATCTGGCCTGTCTGGGCCAAGGCCAAACCCAGGAGACAACAGGTATTGGCTTGATATCGTCACATGTACCAGGATCCAGTGAAAAGCTGAGGCTCTATAAGGCGCTGGTCAGGCCACATTTGAAGCACTGTGAGCAAATGTGGGCCCCATATCTGAGGAAGAATGTGCTGGCTCTAGAGAGGGTCCAGAGGAGGTTTACAAGAATGATCCCAGGAATGAGTGGGTTCGCCTATGGTGAGGACGTTTGACAACACTGGGCCTGTACTCGCTGGAGTTTAGAAGGTTGAGGGGGGGACCTCATTGAAACTTACAGAATAATGAAAGGCCTAGATAGAGTGGATGTGGAGCGGATGTTTCCACTGGTGGGAGAGTCTAGGACCAGAGGCCACAGCCTCAGAATTAAAGGGCGCTCTTTTAGAAAGGAGTTGAGGAGAAACTTCTTTAGTCAGAGAGTAGTTAATCTGTGGAACTCATTGCCACCGAGGGTAAAATAATGGACAAAAATGCTGCAGAAACTCAGCGGGTGAGGCAGCATCTACGGAGAGAAGGAATAGGCGACGTTTTGGGAAGGAGGGAGAAAGCAAGGGCTATCTAGAATGAGAGAATCATTTTAGATAGTCCTTGCTTTCTCCCTCCTTTCCCCCTCCCCCTTCTCAGTTCTCCCTCAGCCCTACTTCCTTCCTTCTTCCCACCCACCCCCCGACATCAGTCTGAAGAAGGGTCTCGACCCGAAACGTCGCCAATTCCTTCTCTCCATAGATGCTGCCTGTCCTGCTGAGTTACTCCAGCATTTTGTGTCTTCTTTCACCTTTGCACTCCCACAGTTGTCATCAAAGGTTCCTGGGGGTCAACATCTCTGACGACCTCTCTTGGACCCACAATACCTCAACTCTGGTCAAGAAGGCTCACCAGCGTCTCTTCTTCCTGAGGAGACTGAAGAAGGTCCATCTGTCTCCTCAGATCCTGGTGAACTTCTATCGCTGCACCATCGAGAGCATCCTTACCAACTGCATCACAGTATGGTATGGCAACTGCTCTGTCTCCGACCGGAAGGCATTGCAGAGGGTGGTGAAAATTGCCCAACGCATCACCGGTTCCACGCTCCCCTCCATTGAGTCTGTCCAAAGCAAGCGTTGTCTGCAGAGGGCGCTCAGCATCGCCAAGGACTGCTCTCACCCCAACCATGGACTGTTTACCCTCCTACCATCCGGGAGGCGCTACAGGTCTCTCTGTTGCCGGACCAGCAGGTTCAGGAACAGCTTCTTCCCTGCGACTGTTACACTACTAAACAACGTACCTCGGTGACTGCCAATCACACCCCCCCCCCCCCCCCACACTCCTCCCACAGGAAAAACACTATGACTGTATGCATGTAAATAGATTTATTTATTGAAATCATATTCTATGTCGCTCTTCCAGGGAGATGCTAACTGCATTTCGTTGTCTCTGTACTGTACACTGACAATGACAATTAAAGTTGAATCTGAATCTGATTCTGATTGATGTATAATCGCCCTGCTGTAGTTAACTGTGATCACAGCCTTTGACTAAGACACTTGTCCCCTTGTGCAAGTAAAGCCCGCTACTGATGGTTAATCTTATAGTTCCTTGAGTCTTATCAAAGGGTCGATTTTGTCACCGTTAAGATTGCACTGTACCTCGAGAGCCTTCCTTGCCTCATCTTCTGCTCCTGTTGCAGTCTGATGTTCTCTAACTTCACGGGGCTTGGAATGAATCCCACCTCGCACCCTTCTTTCACCAGCCGTCCTATCCACCAATCGTTGTTGTATTTCTGGAGGTGTGAGAAGAGAGAAACTGTCCCGTCATTACCTTGTTGGTGTCGAGGGAAGAGCATTCACGTCACGTGCCCTGTTTCCATCAATCTTTCCCCCCACCACATACACACACACACACACACAAGAAGCGACAAGCCAGACGCCATTGTATGCAGATGCACGACAAGTGTTTTCAGCTCTGACAAGCTCGATGCAGGAAAAATGTTCCCAATGTTGGGCCAGTCCAGAACCAGGGGCCACACACAGTCTTAGAATAAAGGGGAAATAATTTAAGACTGAGGTGAGAAAAAACTTTTTCACCCAGAGAGTTGTGTGAATTTATGGAATTCCCTGCCACAGAGGGCAGTGGAGGCCAAGTCACTGGATGGATTTAAGAGTGAGTTAGATAGAGCTCTAGGGGGCTAGTGGAGTCAAGGGATATGGGGAGAAGGCAGGCACGGGTTATTGATAGGGGACGATCAGCCATGATCACAATGAATGGCGGTGCAGGCTCAAAGGGCCGAATGGCCTCCTCCCGCACCAATTGTCTATGTTTCTATGTTTCTATGTAATCATGTGTGTGAACTCAATAAGAACACCTTGTTCCACTGGGATCTTGGAATGAAGACAAACAGGTCTATCCTCCATCCACGCTCCCCTAACTCATCCAGAACCACGGTAGTTAGTTTAGCTGAGTTTATTTTCACGTGTGCCAAGGCACGGTGAACAGCTTTCGTTGCGTGCCGACCAGTCCGCAGAAAGATAAGACATGGTCACAATCGAACCGTCAATCGAACAAGATATTGAGCAGAACTGATGATAATAATAATAATAATCTTATTTATATAGCACATTTTCAGTCAACTTGCATTGACCCCAAAGTGCTTCACATAATTACATTACATTTACACACAGGCAAAGGTGGGTGAAGTGTCTTGCCCCAAGGACACAACGACATTATGCACTCCAAGCGGGATTCGAACCGGCTACCTTCCGGTCGCCAGCCGAACACTTAGCCCATTGCGCCATCTGTCGTCCCTGGGATAGGGAAACGAGAAGAAACTAATTGGGGAATCTGGGCACAGGGCTAGAATTTGGAGGGACACGTTTAACGGGCGGAATAAGTAGGGCATCATGGTGGCGCAGCGGTAGAGTTGCTGCCTCACATTGACATAGACATAGAAACATAGACAATAGGTGCAGCAGTAGGCCATTCGGCCCTTCGAGCCTGCACCGCCATTCAATATGATCATGGCTGATCATCCAACTCAGTATCCTGTACCTGCCTTCTCTCCATACCCTCTGATCCCTTTAGCCACAAGGGCCACATCTAACTCCCTCTTAAATATAGCCAATGAACTGTGGCCTCGACTACCCTCTGTGGCAGAGAGTTCCAGAGATTCACACTCTCTGTGTGAAAAAAGTTCTTCTCATCTCGGATTTAAAGGATTTCCCCCTTATCCTTAAGCTGTGACCCCTTGTCCTGGACTTACCCAACATCGGGAGCAATCTTCCTGCATCTAGCCTGTCCAACCCCTTAAGAATTTTGTAAGTTTCTATAAGATCCCCTCTCAATCTCCTAAATTCTAGAGAGTATAAACCAAGTCTATCCAGTCTTTCTTCATAAGACAGTCCTGACATCCCAGGAATCAGTCTGGTGAACCTTCTCTGCACTCCCTCTATGGCAATAATGTCCTTCCTCAGATTTGGAGACCAAAACTGTACGCAATACTCCAGGTGTGACATAGAGTTGCTGCCTCAACCTTGACTACGGGCGCTGTCTGTACGGAGTTTCTACGCTCTCCCTGTGACCATGTGGGTTTTCTCCGGGTGCTCCGGTTTCCTCCCACCCTCCACTGGCGTGCAGGTTTGCAGGTTAATTGGCTTCAGTAAATTGTAAATGGTCCCTAGGGTTTCGGATATTGCTAGTGCACGGGGTGGTCGCTGGCCGGTACGGACTCGGTGGGCCGAAGGGCCTGTTTCCACGCTGTATCTCTAAACTATAGTAAAGTGAGAGGGCTGCAGAGGTGTGGAAGTTTGCAAGCAGCAGTTCAATCAAGGACAGTTGTTAATTTTAAATCTGCAACGAACAGTTCTCTGTATCAAGGCACATGAGACACTCTGGTGTATGGAATTAGATCACAGATCAGCCATGATCTCACTAAATGGCACAATTGGATTAGGCTTCATAAATACCATATGCTTGAAACTATTGCACATGCTTTGACCCTCCTTTTACCATGAATTAAACAAAAAACACAATTGTGGACTGATTCTAAACAGCAATAAATCCTCTCTTCTAATCATTAATTGAATCCTCTAAAACATGAATTAAACCCTCTACTAATCCTCTATTCCTTGGAGCGCAGGAGGATGAGGGGGTGATCTTATAGAGATGTACAAAGGGATAGATCGGGAAGGCGCACAGAGCCTCTTGCCCAGAGTAGGGGAATCATCAGCGGTAGAGTTGCTGCCATACAGCGCCAGAGAACCGGGTTCGATCCAGACTACGGGTGCTGTCTGTACGCAGTGTGTTGAGTGGTGAATCTCTGGAACTCCTGCCACAGAGGGTAGTTGAGGCCAGTTCATTGGCTATATTTAAGAGGGAGTTAGATGTGGCCCCTAAGGGGATCAGAGGGTATGGAGAGAAGGCAGGTACGGGATACTGAGTTGGATGATCAGCCATGATCAATTGAATGGCGGTGCAAAGGGCCGAATGGCTACTCCTGCACCTATTGTCATGTTTCTATGTTTTATGCGATCTGTCCCGATGTCGAGGCACCTGGCCACGGGTGGACAAAGGGGAAAGACTGACTGAACTGTTTTGCCTATCATCACAGTGAAGAATGCTGTGGTGGAAGTTTATAGAAACATAGAAACATAGACAATAGGTGCAGGGGTAGGCCATTCGGCCCTTCGAGCCTGCACCGCCATTCAATGTGATAATGGCTGATCATCTAACTCAGTATCCTGTACCTGCCTTCTCTCCATACCCCCTGATCCCCTTAGCCACAAGGGCCACATCTAACTCCCTCTTAAATATAGCCAATGAACTGTGGCCTCAACTACCCTCTGTGGCAGAGAATTCCAGAGATTCACCACTCTCTGTGTGAAAAATGTTTTCCTCATCTCGGTCCTAAAGGATTTCCCCCTGATCCTTAAACTGGGACCCCTTGTTCTGGACTTCCCCAACATTGGGAACAATCTTCCTGCATCCAGCCTGTCCAACCCCTTAAGAATTTTGTAAGTTTCTATAATGTCAAATCCTATTGTGTGTTGTATTCTTTTTAACTGTATGGCTGCATGGCAACTCGTTTGACTGTACCTTAATTGGTGCATGTGACAAATAAATGTGACCAATAGGCAACAGGCAATAGGTGCAGGAGGAGGCCATTCGGCCCTTCGAGCCAGCACCACCATTCAATGTGATCACTGCTGATCATCCACAATCTGTACCCCGTTCCTGCCTTCTCTCTTCTTCTACCCCTTAACTCCGCTTTCCCTTAGAGCCCTATCTAGCTCACTCTTGAAAGTATCCAGAGAACCGGCCTCCACCAGGCAAGAGAATTCCACAGACTCACAACCCTCTGTGTGAAAAAGTGTTTCCCCATCTCCGTTCTAAATGGCTTACCACTTATTCTTAAACCTTGAACAGGTATACTGACACAAAATGTACCATTGCATCCACATTTGAGCATAACAAATAACATCGCAACTAGCAGAACACATGTGTTGGAAGGAACTGCTGGATGCTGGTTTAAATCGAAGATAGACACAAGATGCTGGGGTAACTCAGCGGCACAGGCAGCATCTGTGGAGAGAAGGAATGGGTGACGTTTCGGGTCGCTGAGTTACTCCAGCATTTTGTGACAGCATTAGCAAACCGCTTACTTCTTTGATGTGTAGAAAATCTTTGGTTTCGAAGGAAATAGCCATGCCTTGCACAGGAACATCGTCGTTCTGGGTGGGGTTGTAGCTGACATTTGTTCGAACAGCAAATGCAACGGGCTTGGTCTGCAACAACATAAAGCAGAGGAAGACATCTGAGAGCACGGTGGACATGGTGTGGAACTTCAACAAAAGAGGCTAGCCTTGGTTTCATTCCAGGTTAACAAACTCCCCGGCTGTGTGAGTGGAATTAACTCTCGTCTCTCGAATCTTGAACAAGCGTGAAGAATGGGGGGGGGGGGGGGGGGGGGGAGAGGGAGAGGAAAGGGGTAGGGCGGGTGTGGAGGGGGGGTAGGGGGTGGAGGGGAGGGGAGGGGTGGAGGGGGTGTGGAGGGTGGAGGGGGGGTAGGGGGGAGGGGGTGGGAGGGGGATGGAGGGGGGTGGAGGGGAGTTGGAGGGTGGAGGGGTGGTGGAGAGGGGGTAGGGGGGGAGTGGAGGAGGGGGTAGGGGGTGGAGGGGAGGGGGTAGGGTGATGGAGGGTAAGGGAGGTGGAGGGGGGGGTTGGGTGGGGTAGGGTAGGGGGGTGGGAGGGGGGGGTGACGGAGGGGGAGGGGGGGGTGGATGGGTCCCAACTTGGCTTGAGTTGGCTTGAGTTAATGTTGCCACTTTGACCAGTCTATGTCACTGTCAACCTTGTGTTCCGGTTTCATGCAGTGACGTGTGGCGATCAGCATAACACAGGCCCTTGCCACCGGCCCAGTTTGGAAGCACAGGGTCAGAGTGGAGGGGAGGCGAATGCCAGTCTCACCTTTGCCTTCTCAAGTTGTGCCAAAGCCTGCCGCTCAGCCTCCTTGCGTAACGCCTCCCTGTCCTCCTCCAGAGAGATGTCTGAGTCTGACGGGCGACTGGTGTAGGAGTCTGCTGAACCCTGAGCGTGGAAACAGAAACATATCTCAGTCCGAGGAAGGGTCTCGACCCGAAACGCCACCCATTCCTTCTCTCCAGTGATGCTGCCCGTCCCACTGAGTTACATTTTGTGTCTATCTCCGGTTTAAACCAGCATCTCCAGTTCCTCCCGAAACATATCTCAGTGTCTTGTGGCAGGTGGGATCCTCTCTTTATCCAAGGTAGGCGATCCACACGGCCAATCCTTAGATAATGTGGAGAGGATGTTTCCACTAGTGGGAGAAACCAGGAACAGAGCTCATAGCCTTTGAGCCTCAGAGCTCAAGGACGTTCCTTTAGGAAGGAGATGAGGAGGAATTTCTTTAGACAGAGGGTGGTGACTATGTAGAATTCAATGCCAGAAAAAGCTGTGGAGGTCAAGTCAGTGGATATTTTTACTGCAGAGATAGATCGATTCTTGATTAGTACGGGTTCTTGATCAGTATGGGGAGAAGCCATGAGAATGGGGTTAGGAGGGAGAGATAGATCAGCCATGATTGAATGGTGGAGTAGACTTGATGGGCCAAACGGCCCAATTCTGCTCCAGAAATCTGTGACCTGATGAGACAACAGGAGCGCGTTTTCTATAGCACGATGGCACAGCTGGTAGAGCCACAGCTTCACTCTCCACCGACTCACGCCATTTTACAGTTGTATAAGATGTTGGTAAGGCCACATTTAGAGTATTGTGTTCCGATTTTAGTGTGGCCCTTGGCTTGTACTCGCTAGAATTTAGAAGATTGAGGGAGGATCTTATAGAAACGTACAAAATTCTTAAGGGGTTGGACAGGCTAGATGCAGGAAGATTGTTCCCGATGTTAGGGAAGTCCAGGACAAGGGGTCACAGCTTAAGGATAAGAGGGAAGTCTTTTAGGACCGAGATGAGAAAATCATTTTATACGCAGAGAGTGGTGAATCTCTGGAATTCTCTGCCACAGAAGGTAGTTGAGGCCACAGTTCATTGGCTATATTTAAGAGGGAGTTAGATGTGGCCCTTGTGGCTGAAGGGATCAGGGGGTATGGAGAGAAGGCAGGAACAGGATACTGAGTTGGATGATCAGCCATGATCATATTGAATGGCGGTGCAGGCTCGAAGGGCCGAATGGCCTCTACTCCTGCACCTAATTTCTATGTTTCTATGTTAATAGTATGGTGAAACACAAATTTTAATTTAAATCCGATGCTAGGATGGGTGAAGGGGAGGAGTGGCGACCATCTTTTGTTATTCCTCTCTCTCTGCTGCACTGCTTTGGTAGGTTACAGGTCTTGGTCTCGTTCTTTTCTATTTTATCTCTTCATTTTTTTCCTTTCTTGTTTTCTTGTTCTCCCTTCCTTAACCCTCGAGCTGTCTCTTCCCATCCCCCCGCCCTCGGGCTCCTCTTCCTGCCCTTTTTCCTTCCTTCTCCCCTCCCACCCACCCCCATCAGTCTGAAGAAGAGTTTCGGCCCAAAACGTCGCCTATTTTCTTCGCTCCATAGATGCTGCTGCAGCCGCTGAGTTTCTCCAGCAATTTTGTGTACAATCAATCAAATCAACCTTCATTATCATCTTGCAAAGCAACAGTTGTACAGTGTAAAATGAGAAGACGTTTCCCCAGGGAATACCGGAGCATCGCACATGAAACTTAAACCATTTCACACATAATAACAGTAAAAACAATCCAGTCCCTGATGAAACTATAAATAGTTAAAAGCAGGTCAAACAGCAACATTAAAATACAGTAAAAACAGTCATTACAATGTCCAGGGCAGCTGATTTGAGTGGCCAGTGCCAGAGTTATTAAATTGTCAGTGCAAAGCCGCAGAATCAGGTGACTGTGAGTACAGAGTGACTGTTTAGCAGCCTCACAGCCTGTGGCAGGAAGCTGTTTAGCAGTCTGGTAGTCCGGGCTTTGATGCTACGATATCTCTTGCCTGATGGCAGGAGATCCAGGTGTGTGTGTGTGGAGGGGGTGCAGTTTGTCCTTAGCTATTCTCACAGCTTTTTTTCAGACAGCGGCTCTGGAACAGTTCTTGTACCGAGGGTAGGGAGACGCCAATGATCCTCTCTGCTCCCCTCACTACCCTCTGCAGAGCCTTCCTGTCTGAGCAGTTACAGGTGGAGTACCACATGTTCATGCAGTACGTAAGTACAGACTCCACCGTTCCCCTGTAGAAAGTCCTGAGGATGTTGGTGTGGAGTGAGGCTTGTACACTGAACACAGTATGATATAACTATAGCCAGTTACCTATAAATTATATCTGCCTGCAAAAGGATTTGAGTATAGGAGCAGAGAGGTTCTACTGCAGTTGTACAGGGTCTTGGTGAGACCACACCTGGAGTATTGCGTACAGTTTTGGTCTCCAAATCTGAGGAAGGACATTATTGCCATAGAGGGAGTACAGAGAAGGTTCACCAGACTGATTCCTGGGATGTCAGGACTGTCTTATGAAGAAAGACTGGATAGACTTGGTTTATACTCTCTAGAATTTAGAAGATTGAGAGGGGATCTTATAGAAACTTACAAAATTCTTAAGGGGTTGGACAGGCTAGATGCAGGAAGATTGTTCCCGATGTTAGGGAAGTCCAGGACAAGGGGTCACAGCTTAAGGATAAAGGGGAAATCCTTTAAAACCGAGATGAGAAGAACTTTTTTCACGCAGAGAGTGGTGAATCTCTGGAACTCTCTGCCACAGAGGGTAGTTGAGGCCAGTTCATTGGCTATATTTAAGAGGGAGTTAGATGTGGCCCTTGTGGCTAAGGGGATCAGGGGGTATGGAGAGAAGGCAGGTACGGGATACTGAGTTGGATGATCAGCCATGATCATATTGAATGGCGGTGCAGGCTCGAAGGGCCGAATGGCCTACTCCTGCACCTATTTTCTATGTTTCTATGTTTCTATATGGGTGGGATTTATACGTAGAGTCTGAGGCGTGTCTGCGGGTTTGGATTCTGGTGCAGACTCGCAAGGAGTTTAGTTCGGTTGGAAGAAGATCGGGGAAGATAGTTTTTGACCCTGCACGAGTATGACCACCAGTATGATTGAAGTGAACGACAATAAGTGAAACTATGAATCAAGAGACTGTTTGTCTTTCGACGGCATTGAATGTCTCGTGGAGAGCTCGCGGGTGTGTATCGATTACCTTCTGATCCACGGTCATCAATACCCAGTGACTATCGAGGACTAAATCCTGGAGACATTCTAAAAAACGGTCACTACATAAATTAACTAAACTAAACTAAACTAAACTAGTCTAAATTGAACTAAAGTGAATTAAACACCAAAGATCCGACAGCGAGCAAGGTAGATCACTCGACCAAAAAGACGTAGTGCGGCCGTGGGCAGATTCATGGGTCATTTTCCGCCCCATTTCCGTAATCGGCTTCCGTCTCCGCACCAAAGATCCCGCAGCGGAACAAAGATACTAGCGCGGAGACGGGAAGCCGGTTACGGAAACATCCTCGTAAAAATAAAAGTTATTTGGTAAAAATCTTCTCCTCATTTTCAGTATTTTAATTTATTAACACAAACTGTTCCCCCGCAACGTTGATTACACTGCGGGTCGGGTCGGGTCGGGTCGGGTCCGGTTACTGAAATGGATGAAAAAAAGGCCCACGTTCCGCTCCGTTGCGTACTACTACACGTCAGCCCATCGCATTTAGCAGGAGTGGTCTATCTTGCTCCGCTACAGGATCTTAAACACCACAGTCTTATCTGTTTCTACTGCCACCCCATGGCACACATTTCAGGTATCAACTACTCTTTGTGTATAAACCTTACCCCACATATCTCCTTTAATCTTTGCCGCTCTGATTTTAAAACTACGGCCTCTAGTCTTGGTGACCAACTAATCTAGCTGAACCTTTCATAATTTTAAGAGATACAGCATGGAAACAGGCCATTCACCCCACCAAATTCACACTTGTTCCCTGTTATTCCACGATCTCACTCCCTACACGCTAGGGACAATTTACAGGAGGCCAGTTAAGCTCAAAACCTGCACGTCTTTGCATTTGGGAGGAAACCGGAGCACCCGGAGGAAACCCACGTGGTCACAGGGAGATCGTGCAAAATCCACACATACAGCACCCGAGGTCAAGATTGAACCCAGGTCCCTGGCGCTGTGAGGCAGCAGCAATTTGAATGAATACGCCGATGCAGAGACTGACCTCATCAGCAAGTGCGCTGAGGAATGCGTGCAGTAGAAGGCGGTCCGAGTGTTCCCCAACCAGGGATCGTGGATGAACCGCGAGGGGCAAGACCGCCGTGTACAAGGCAGGCTGCCCCGAGCGGCACGAGAAAGCTCGCCGCCATCTTCGCAAAGTCCAAGAGACAACACCGGGACAAACTCCAGTCCCAGTATAATGATATGATATGATATGCCATTTATTGTCACTATACATGTACAATGAAATTGAAAGCTGCTCGTACTCAGTGCATACATATAATTTAGTACAAAAAACAAGAAACAGAAAAACAAAAACAGAAGGGAGAAGGGGGGGGGGGGGGGGGGGGGGGTAGGTGCACAATTCTGCGGCGCTATATACATATATACATATATACAGATGGAAGTCCGGGTGTTGGGCTGTGAAGTCAGTGCATGTGTGAATTTGAATTAAGAGTAGTTATAATTTTCGGAAAGCAACTAATTCTGAGTCTATTTGTCCTGGATTTGATGCACCTATAGCGCCTTCCAGAGGGCAGCAGGTCGAACAGTCCAAACGCAGGATGGGAGCTGTCTTTGATGATATTCTTTGCCCTGCTAAGGCAGCGGGAGGTGTAGATGTCCATCAGGGAGGGGAGAGGGCAGCCAATGATCTTCTGCGCTGTCCTAGCTTCTGTTTCTGTTCTGCTTCTGGTCACTCTGACACAAGCAGAATGGGGCAAGGACTGAATATTATAACTGGCTGTAAAGTGAAGTCAGGCAGCATCGCTGGTGAAAGTGCGAAACTGGGCTCGCTTCATGCAGAAGGCCAACGAGACGTTGACATCCGTCCCAGGGTCACTGTTGCAGGGGTTAGATTGGCCTTCCTGAGGGTGAAGCTACAGGAGACAAGTGGCCCAGACACGGACCCTAGCCACATACTTATTCCGTCGACTGGAATATTCATGGACATTTTTAATCTTTCCCTTCTCTGTTCCGAGGTACCCGCCTGCTTCAAGAAGACCGCTAACATCCAGGTGCCAAAGAAATGCAGAACCGCTTGCCTTAATGGCGCCTGTCCAGTTGCCTTGACATCCACCATCATGAAGGGCTTTGAGAGACTGGTTATGCATTACATCCAGTTACCAAGCAAGGTTGCAGTTCACCTACCGCCACACCAGGTCCATGATTGATACTATCTCCCTGGACCTACACTCATCCCTGGAACACCTGGATAAGAGAAACACCTACCTACGCTAGACTTCTATTCATAGCCCACAGCTCTGCGTTCAATATCTACCAACCATCCATTATATCATCTCCAAACTCGTGGAGTCAACACTCGTATCTGCAACGGGATTAGTTTAGTGCGGAAACAGGTCCTTCAGCCCACCGGGTCCGTGGTGACCAGCGATCCCCGCACACTAACACTATCCTACACACCCACAAGGGACAATTTTCTACATTTACCAAGCCAATTAACCTACAAACCTACACGTTTTAGGAGTGTGGAAGGAAACCGAAGATCTCGGAGAAATCCCACACAGAACGTGCAAACTCCGTACAGACAGCACCCGTAGTCGGGATTGAACCAGGGTCTCTGGCGCTGCATTCGCTGCTAGGCGGCAACTCTACCGCTGCGCCACCGTGACCGCCTGTCAAGCTGCCAGAATTTGTCCACACCATTGAGACCATACAGCTGTTCAGTGTGCCACTGCCGGTAGGAAGAACCTGATACACGGGACAGTGCAGACAGGTTTTATTTAACTGCTATTCATATTTTAATCAGAGGCATTAGCTCACAAATCGCTGTTGGCCACTAGCTGCGCCCGAGACTGCAAGAAATTGCGGGGAATTGTGGACACAGCCCAGAACATCGCACAAGCCAGCGACTCCATGGCCGTCCAAAGGGGGAGTGTGGATGGGGCCCCTTTGCTCCCCCTAGAGTAATTAAAAAATCGTGCTGCCACCCCCCACCGCCATTCAGCCCCGCCCGAACCTCCCCCACCCCCCCCGCTCCCCCCCCCCCCCCCCCCCCTCATGCCATTCCACTTTTAGAAAAGCTTCGTAACGGCCTGGACTCCACCGATCTACACCTCACCCTGCCTCGGCAAGGCCAGCAGCATCATCAAGGACCAGTCGCATCCCGGCCACTCCCTCTTCTCCCCTCTCCCATTAGGCTAGAGGTACAGAAGTGTGAAAACACACACCTCCAGATTCAGGGACAGTTTCTTCCCAGCTGTTATCAGGCAACTGACCCATCCTACCACAACCAGAGAGCAGTGCTGAACTGCTGTCTACCTTGTGGGTACCCGTTGGACTATCCTAGATCGGTCTTTACCTTCCATTAAACGTTATTCCCTTATCATTTATCTACACACTGTAAGTGGCTCGAATGTAATCGTGTATTGTCTTCCTGCTGACAGGATAGCACGCAACAAAAGCTTTTCACTGTACCTCGGTACACGTGACAATGAACTCAACTAAGCATTAGCTCCGTGCGAGACTTCCGAAATTGCAGGGAATTGTGTACGCAGCCCAGACCACCCATCGCACAAACCAACCTCCCTTCCATTGACTCCATCTACACCTCACGCTGCCTCGGCAAGGCCAGCAGCATCATCAAGGACCAGTCTCACCCCCGGCCACTCCCTCTTCTCCCCTCTCCCATCGGGCAAAAGGTATAGAAGTGTGAAAACAAACGCACACCCCCAGATTCAGGGACAGTTTCTTCCCAGCTGTTGAACCATCAGGCAATTGAACCATCCTACCAAGAACCAGAGAACGGCCCTGAGCTATTATCTACCTCATTGGAGACACTGGGACTACCTTTGATCGGACTTTCCTGGACTTTATCTCGCACTTATTCATGTTATTGCCTTTATCGTGCATCTGTGCACTGTGGATGGCCACACACTCATCTCCCCACTACCTTCAGGTAGAAGGTACAGGAGTCTGAAGACTGCAACGACCAGGTTCAGGAATAGCTACTTCCCCACAGCCATCAGGCTATTAAACCTGGCTCGGACAAAACTCTGAACATTAATAGCCCATTAATGTTTATTTGTACTTTTATCAGTTTATTTATTCATGTGTGTATATATTTATATAATGGTATATGGACACACTGATCTGTTCTGTATTCACGCCTACAATGTTCTGTTGTGCTGAAGCAAAGCAAGAATTTCATTGTCTTATCAGGGACACATGACGATAAACTCTCACTTGAATCTTGTAATCATGTTTTGTCCTTCCACTGACTGGTTAACACGCAGCAAAGCTTTTGACTGTACCTCCCGTACCTGCCTTCTCTCCATACCCTCTGATCCCCTTAGCCACGAGGGCCACATCTAACTCCCTCTTAAATATAGCCAATGAACTGTGGCCTCGACTACCCTCTGCGGCAGAGAGTTCCACAGATTCACCACTCTCTGTGTGAAAAAAGTTCTCCTCATCTCGGTTTTAAAGGATTTCCCCCCTTATCCTTAAGCTGTGACCCCTTGTCCTGGACTTCCCCAACATCGGGAACAATCTTCCTGCATCTAGCCTGTCCAACCCCTTAAGAATTTTGTAAGTTTATATAAGATCCCCTCTCAATCTCCTAAATTCTAGAGAGTATAAACCAAATCTATCCAGTCTTTCTTCATAAGACAATCCTGACATCCCAGGAATCAGTCTGGTGAACCTTCTCTGCACTCCCTCTATGGCAATAATGTCCTTCCTCAGATTTGGAGAGCAAAACTGTACGCAATACTCCAGGTGTGGTCTCACCAAGACCCTGTACAACTGCAGTAGAACCTCCCTGCTCCTATACTCAAATCCTTTTGCTATGAATCATCATCAGCGGTCACTCGAAACGAGTATGACTGTCCTCTCGTGCAGGACGCCAGTGCGTGACTTTGTTTAACGTGGGGAGACTGGTGCCTCCACAGACAGCCACCCCACGGTCCTTGACAGACCTGGGTCAGGATCCAGTGGCATGGAATCCAAGACGAGCGGAGACCCTTTTCTGCTGCAGCCTTCATCCGCCTTCCCGTTGTGACTCTCCACTAAAGTCACCCATTGTCCTGTTCCACCGATGAGGTCTTTTTTTTGTATCATAGAAAACTTATTTACATTCCAACACGATATAAAAGCCGGAAAAACCAAAACCGTGGTGACACACCCCACCACCATGTTACAAAATCATCAAACAACTGTTTTACAAATATTCTAATAACTACTGTACAACCCCGGTGAAGGGGCGAGCATCTGGCTCGGGCAAAGCCCATCTTCCGCCTGGCGCTGTGACTCGCCGATGGCCAGCTTGGCCAGGCCTAGGAGCAGCACAACCAGGACATGTTGAGGGTAGTTGAGGCCAGTTCATTGGCTATATTTAAGAGGGAGTTAGATGTGGCCCTTCTGGCTAAGGGGATCAGGGGGTATGGAGAGAAGGCAGGTACGGGATACTGAGTTGGATGATCAGCCATGATCATATTGAATGGCGGTGCAGGCTCGAAGGGCTGAATGGCCTCTAGTCCTGCACCTAATTTCTATATTTCTATGTTTCTATGTGACATCTTCAGCCCATGCCTCCTCCCTAGATCCCGTCACCATTCCTACGGTCACAGACAGCAGAGCAAATCCTCCCCTTGTGGACCCTAGGGGGAGTGGCGGTGCTCTGGCCCTCCGGACCCTGGCTACAAGGGACTCACAGATGAGGTCTTGGTTGGATTGCTCTTTGTCAGGGAACTCCCCCTCGACCTTACCGCCATGGGTGTCCCTACCAGGAGCGTAGCTCCAGACGGCATCGCTCTCAGGATCTCAGGTCCACACAAGCTTCTCCACCATGACAAGGTGAATACTAATATACAGGATGATCGCTGGTCAGTGCGGTGGGTTGAAAAGCCTGTTTCTGCACTGTATCTCTAAAATTTAAATGTACAGTGGAAGGCTTTGTTTGCCTGCTATCCAGTCAAAGAAAATACTTTGTTGTTTAAGAAGGAACTGCAGATGCTGGAGAATCAAAGGTACACAAAAAAGCTGGAGAAACTCAGCGGGTGCAGCAGCATCTATGGAGCGAAGGAAATAGGCAACGTTTCGGGACGAAACCCGGAAGGGTTTCGGCCCGAAACGTTGCCTATTTCCTATAGTGGAGATTGTTCAACTCTTTGCATGGAGCGAAGGAAATAGGCAACGTTGCCTATTTCCTTCGCTCCATAGATGCTGCTGCACCCGCTGAGTTTCTCCAGCTTTTTTGTGTACCAAAGAAAATATTTCACTTGATTACAATCAAGCCATCCACAACACACAGATAAAGGATAAAGGGTTTGTGTTTAGTTAATTGTCAAGGGTGCTAAGGTATAGCGAAATGCTTTGGTTGTGTGCTAACCAGTCAGCAGAAAGACAATACATGATTACAATCGAACCGTCCACTGTGTACAGAAACAAGATAAATGGAATAATGTGAATAAAGTTAGTGCAAGATTCAGAATTAAGGGACAGAAGTTTAGGGGTAACATGAGGAGGAACCTCTTTTACTCAGAGAGTGGTAGCGGTGTGGAATGAGCTTCCAGTGGAAGTGGTGGAGGCAGGTTCGTTGGTATCATTTAAAAAAAATTGGATAGGCATATGGATGAGAAGGGAATGGAGGGTTATGGTATGAGTGCAGGCAGGTGGGACTAAGGGAAAAAAAAGTTGTTCGCAAACGGACTTGTAGGGCCGAGATGGCCTGTTTCCGTGCTGTAATTGTTATATGGTTATATGGTTATAGATAAAGCCAGTAAAGTCAAAATTTCAAAGGTAGTCCCATCTACCTCATTGGAGACCTTCGGACTTAGCGGCTCGTGATGCTAACCGTAGGTACTCAGGAAATCCGGTAAACCCGCGACGTTTTTTCATCCATGAAAAAAAATCGTTACTTTTTACTCGTACGAGTCGCTACGGGACATCCACGAACTCCTACGGACATTCTCCGAGTTCGAATCAGGGGAAAACTCGTGAATTGCCTCGTACAATGGGACAAGGGGGCTTAACTCCAGCATTTGTGTCTATCACCAGCTCCCACACTGCGCCATGGGAGAGAGGAGAAGAGGGAGTGACTGGGGTGAGTATAGGAGCAGGGAGGTTCTACTGCAGTTGTACAGGGTCTTGGTGAGACCACACCTGGAGTATTGCGTACAGTTTTGATCTAATCTGAGGAAAGACATTTCCTAATCTGAGGAAAGACATTCTTGACAGGGAAGGTTCACCAGACTGATTCCTGGGATGTCAGGACTTTCATATGAAGAAAGACTGGATAGACTTGGCTTGTACTCGCTAGAATTTAGAAGATTGAGGGGGGATCTTATAGAAATGTACAAAATTCTTAAAGGGTCGGACAGGCTAGATGCAGGAAGATTGTTCCCGATGTTGGGGAAGTCCAGGACAAGGGGTCACAGTTTAAGGATAAGGGGGAAATCCTTTAGGACCGAGATGAGAATTTTTTTTTTCACACAGAGAGTGGTGAATCTCTGGAATTCTCTGCCACAGAAGGTAGTTGAGGCCACAGTTCATTGGCTATATTTAAGAGGGAGTTAGATGTGGCCCTTGTGGCTAAAGGGATCAGGGGGTATGGAGAGAAGGCAGGTACAGGATACTGAGTTGGATGATCCGCCATGATCATATTGAATGGCGGTTGAGGCTCGAAGGGCCGAATGGCCTACTCCTGCACCTATTTTCCATGTTTCTATGAGACTGCACCTTGGCTTGACTCAATGGGCTGATGCACATGTTTCCATGATTTATCTTTCAATTAAATCAATCAAAACGTATCTGCAAAAATGTGCACATTATCTCTTTACATCACGTGTGGGGAAGAGCTGCAGATGCTCGTTGCAGTTGAAGATAGACATGAAATGCTGGAGTAACTCAGCAGGATGAGGAACTTCTTCTCACAGAGAGTGTTGAGTCTGTGGAATTCTCTGCCTCAGAGGGCGGTGGAGGCAGGTTCTCTGGATGCTTTCAAGAGAGAGCTAGATAGAGCTCTTAAAAATAGCGGAGTCAGGGGATATGGGGAGAAGGCAGGAACGGGGTACTGATTGGGGATGATCAGCCACGATCACATTGAATGGCGGTGCTGGCTCGAAGGGCAGAATGGCCTCTACTCCTGCACCTATTGTCTATTGTCTATTGACAGGCATCATCCCTCTGGAGAGAAGGAATGGGTGACGTTTCGGGTCTCGACCCGAAGCAGTAAAGCACGCGGCTGATGATATCTTATGGTTCGATCACAAATGGGAGATTACACAGTGTGTCTGTGTGTTTCACAGCACCGTTAGTGACACTGATCCACTCCGTGTCTCAAAGCCTCACGGCCATTTGTTCTACAATCACTTTTCTCACGGGGAAGGTAGCGCAGGGGAATGATTGCGCGGAGTTTGCACGTTCTCACCGTGGGTTTTCTCCAAGTGCTCCAGTTAACGGCCTGTCCCACTTGGGCGATTTATTTAGGCGGTTGCCGGTGACTACGACAATGGAATTCACCAGAGACAGCACCGGCGACGACCTATGTCACCTGCGACAACTTACGACAGCACCCACGCCAGGAGAAGTCGAGCTACGACAAGCCAACGGTCACCGACTGTTGCCAAAAGGTTTTGAACATTTCAAAATCCAGCGGCAACCAGAAAAACGCTACGACTCTTTGGGCGACTGAGGAGACGACTCACGACCGTACAGGCGGCATCCCGGCGACCAATTGGGGACAGCCTAGTCACCGGCAGTCGGCCTAAAAAAATCACCTAAGTGGGACAGGCCCTTTACTTTCCACGCTCCAGAGACGTACAGATTTGTAGGCTAATTGGCTTCGGTAAAGACTGTAGATTGTCCCTAGTGTGTGTTGGATAGTGTTGGTGGGTGGGGATCGCTGGTTAGCACGGATTCGGTGGGTTGAAGGGCCTGTTTCCGCACTGAATCTCTAAACTAGACTAAACTAAAACCAAGACAGATCGGAGTTTGGAGTTGACTTGTAGTGTTTCATCTCCTAATGGGAAGAAGCTGTTCCTGAACCTGGTCGTTACAGTTTTCAGGATCCTATACCTTCTTCCCGATGGCGGGAGTGAAACGCTCCTGGAGAAAATCCGGGCAGGGAGGAGATGCACGTCATGAAATGGAACTACGCCGTGTAACAGAGACAAAGCAACAGCACCGTAGGGAGAGAGAGAGAAGGGGGCTCCACAGCCAGTCTCCACTGCCCACGTTGCACCAGGGTGTGTGGATCACGGATCGGCCTCTACAGGCACCTGCAGACCCACAAGTGGACAACCCTATGGAGAGGAGAGGGCAGGCATACTCGTTTCGAGTGACCACCGATGACTATGTGTCGGAGGGAACTGCAGATGCTGGTTTAAACCAAAAGTAGACACAAATAGCCGGAGCAACTCAGCGGGACAGGCGGCATCTCCGGAGAGAAGCGATGGGTCTGAAGAAGGGTCTCGACCCGAATCATCACCCATTCCTTCTCTCCAGAGATGCTGCCTGTCCCGCTGAGTTACTCCAGCTTCATGCGTCTGCCCTCTAAAACACGACTAGATGCCTGACTTGTAATTCACCAGCACGACAAGTGACATTTCTTTTCTTCTCGTCCGCAGAGAGGGATCTGAATGTGAAAGAACGGCACGGAATGATCTGTTTCATTCTATGTCTGAGTCACCTCTCTTGTGGGCTGTGGGTGCGGAGACAATCGCAGATGAAGGGAATTTACAAAATCTCCGCAGTTCAAAAGCAGTCGTTTAGTTTAGCTTATTCTCATCTAGTTTAGTCTTGCCTTGTTTAATTTAGTCGACTTTAGAGATACAGTGTGGAAACAGGCCCTTCGGCCCATCGAGTCGTGGGGGCAGACCAACAATCGCCCTTTCACCCATACCTTCTCACAAAGATGCTGCCTGTCCCGCTGAGCTACTCCAGCATTTTGTGTCGATCGCCCCTTTTCGCTAGTTCTATCCTACACACGTAAGGGACAATTTACAGAGGACCGAGTTAGATGTGGCCCTTGTGGCTAAAGGGATCAGGGGGTATGGAGAGAAGGCAGGTACGGGATACTGAGTTGGATGATCAGCCATGATCATATTGAATGGCGAATGGTGCAGGCTCGAAGGGCCGAATGGCCTCTACTCCTGCACCTATTTTCTATGTTTCTATGTTTCTAACCTGCAGGCCTGCACGTCCTTGGAATGTGGATGGAAACCAGAGCTCCTGCAGAAAACCCACGCTGGTCAAGGGGACAACGTGCAAACTCCCTAACGGACAGCACCCACAGTCGGGATCGAACTCAGCATCCCGTGAGGCAGCAACTCTACCGCTGCGCCATCATGAGGCGAAGATCAGATGGACAAATAAGATAGGAAAGGGGCTCCAGCACTTCATGTCTTTTTTCTAAACTCCAACAACTGCAGTTCCTCCGTATTCCCATGGCAAACTTTCCATCACAGTAACAAGCCCTACGGCCCACAATGTCTTCCCATATGTGCCTATCTAAATATTTCTTCATTACAAATGCTGTATCTGCCTCCATGGCAGCACGCTCCTGGCACCCACCACTCTCTGTGTAAAAAAACCCACCCCGCACACCTCCTTTAAACTTGGCCCCTCTCACAGATGTATGCCCTCGAGTCTTTAGAAACATAGGAAACATAGAAATTAGGTGCAGGAGTAGGCCATTCTGCCCTTCGAGCCTGCACCGCCATTCAATATGATCATGGCTGATCATCCAACACAGTATCCCGTACCTGCCTTCTCTCCATACCCCCTGATCCCCTTAGCCACAAGGGCCACATCTAACTCCCTCTTAAATATAGCCAATGAAATGGCCTCAACTACCCTCTGTGGCAGAGAGTTCCAGAGATTCACCACTCTCTGTGTGAAAAAAGTTCTTCTCATCACGGTTTTAAAGGATTTCCCCTTTATCCTTAAGCTGTTACCCCTTGTCCTGGACTTCCCTAACATCGGGAACAATCTTCCTGCATCTAGCCTGTCCAACCCCTTAAGAATTTTGTAAGTTTCTATAAGATCCCCTCTCAATCTTCTAATCTTTGATACTTCCACACTGGGACTAAGGTTAAAGACAAAAGACAATAGATGTAGGAGGTGTAGGCCATTCGGCCCTTCGAGCCAGCACCGCCATTCACTGTGATCACGGCTGATCATCCACAATCAGTACCCCGTTCCTGCCTTGCCCCCATATCTCTTGACTCCGCTATCTTTAAACTCTCTATCTGACTCTTTCTTGAAAGCATCCAGAGAATTGGCCTCCACTGCCTTCTGAGGCAGAGAATTCCACAGATTCACAACTCTCTGGGTGAACATTTTGTTTCCTCATCTCCGTTCTAAATTCTTATTCTTAAACTGTGTGGCCCCTGGTTCTGGACTCCCCCGACATCGGGAACATGTTTCCTGCCTCTAGCGTGTCCAATCCCTTAATAATCTTATATGTTTCAATGAGATCCCCTCTGATCCTTCTAAACTCCAGAGTGTACACAAACTCAGTCGCTCCATTCTATCACCATATAACAGGTTCTGACTATCTACCCTATCTATGCCTCATATAATTTTGTATGCTTCCACCAGGCCTCTTGTGAACAAACCTCTGATGTTGCAGAGAAACCAATCCAAGTTTTTCCAACTTTTCCTAATAGATAACGCTGTCTAATTCTGGTAAACCCTATCCATGCTTAAATAAATACAATGATTCCCTTTTATAGATTTCCCTCATGTCTCCCAACAAAACCTCTGACGTTCCAGAGTTTGTCTAACCTCAGGTATGGATATTGATTTCTCCCACTTCAGGTAGCCCCGGCATTTCCTCTCTCTCTATCCCTCCCCCACCCAAGTTGCACCCGCTTCTCATTCTCACCCAACAAACAGTTAACAGTGGCCTGTTTCGTTTATTGCATCTCTTTCATTCATTCTTCCTTAACTCTCCACATCATGGTCGATATCTCTTGTTTCCCTTGTCCCTAACCAGTCTGAAGAAGGGTCTCGACCCAAAGCGTCACCCATTCCTTCTCTCCAGAGATGTTGCCCGTCCCTCTATGAGTTACTCCAGCTTTTTGTGTCTATCGCCAGTTAAAGCCAGCATCTGCAGTTCCTTCCGACACATTTCGTCTCCTCACAGGTAACATGGTGTAATCCATGCAGCATTCTGGTAAACCACTGTTGCTCCCCTCTCCAGCAGCACCCCAACTTTGTACGTAAATCAGCCCGATGCTGGAGAAACCAGATCAGTATCTTGAAAGTGGGTGTAGAACATTAAACGTAATTAACCTACCACTTCCACATCATCAAGTCCATGAAGATACATCTCCACTTTCATCAGAAATAGATTGGAATCCAGCGCGCACACACAGATGGGCTCCAACCTCTCTTTATAGTTCTTGCTGTCTTCCGTCAGGGGCAGATGGAGTGTTCTCCTCCCTCTGCCTTCAGAAGGTTCCCACCACCACCACAATTTGGGGGGGCACACTTTCCGAGGGGCTACGGGCACGAGAGCGAACTCTGTCTCCGTCTCCACACACAGAGAAGCAGCAGGGCCCGGAGTTTGGAACGGAGGAGAAGGCTCTCGACGGCGACCCAGCACTCGCTCGGTTTAAGGCTTTGGTCCAAAATAGCCGGCAGCAGATGACGCTGACCCTCACCGTCTGATTCACTGACTGGAATCCAAGCAACTGCCACAGGAACAAACAAGAGCCTCCTCTTCCTGATGTGTTGAACAAGTGGCGCGCTGCTATTCCAAGCGTTTATTCCTGCATTTGTGCAGAGGGCTTGTGTTACACGACCCACAGTAGTTGCGAAGAGAAGTCAGGGATTCCTCCCCTCCTCAGACGCCTTTCTTCCCCACGGCCAGGCATCCCAAATGTTTAAAATTGGTTTAACCTCGCAAACTAAAGGTCAATGGGAGGAAGCAGGAAGCTTTGGGAACCAGGAGGAAGAGATGTGGGGCAGCAAGGAAGAATGCGCTTTACAGAGTCACAGGATCAGGCCCTTCAGCCCGTCGAATCCGCACTGACCACTTACACTGATCCTACATTAATCTCCTTTACTAACTCGACCCATATTCTCTTCATTCCCCCCCCCCCCCCAGTTTCTACCACCCATCTACACACCAGGGGCAATTTACAGAGCCCCAGTCACCCTACCACCCACAGTCTTCAGGCATGTGACAGAATACTGGAGCGCCCAGAAAAAACACTTTCATTGTCAGAGGGAGAAGATGCAAACTCCACACAGACAGCAGCCGAGGCACATGTTGAACTTGAGTCACTAGGCCTTGAAAAAGCTGCACCATCATGCCTGATGCCTCAAAATGTTCTTTGTTTAGTTTAGTCTAGTTTATTGTCACGTGTATCTAGCTACAGTGAAAAACCTTTGCTGTGTGCTAACCAGCCAGAGGAACGACAAAATGTGGCCATCCACAGTGTACATGTACATGGTAAAGGGAATGATGCTTAGTACAGGATAAAGTCTGATTCAAGATTCCAGTGAGGTCGATAGTAGCTCAGGACTGCTCCCTAGTTGTCAATAGGATGGTTCAGTTGCCTGATGCCAGCTGGGAAGAAACTGTCTCTGAATCTGGAGGTGTGCGTTTTCACACTTCTATATCTCTGGCCCGATGGGAGAGGGAGAAGGGAGAAGAGGGAGTGATCCTGAGTGATCACTGCTACACAGTGTAGAACTACTCCTGCGCTCGCTGGAGTTTAGAAGGATGAGCGGGCGACCTCATTGAAACTTACTGAATAGTGGAAGGGCTTGGATAAAGTGGATGTGAAGAGGATGTTTCCACTAGTGGGAGAGTCTAGGACCAGAGGCCATAGCCTCTGAATTAAAGGATGTTCCTTTAGGAAAGAGATGAGGCAGAATTTCTTCAGTCAGAGGGTGGTGAATCTGTGGAATTCTTTGCCACAGAAGGCTGTGGAGGCCAAGTCAGTGCATATTTTTATGGCAGAGATAGATAGATTCTTGATTAGTTAAGGTGAAGATTGAGGGGGGATCTTATAGAAACTTATAAAATTCTTAAGGGGTTGGACAGGCTAGATGCAGGAAGATTGTTCCCGATGTTGGGGAAGTCCAGAACAAGGGGTCACAGTTTAAGGATAAAGGGGAAATCCTTTAGGACTGAGATGAGAAAAACATTTTTCACACAGAGAGTGGTGAATCTCTGAAACTCTCTGCCACAGAAGATAGTTGAGGCCACAGTTCATTGGCTATATTTAAGAGGGAGTTAGATGTGGCCCTTGTTGCTAAAGGGATCAGGGGGTATGGAGAGAAGGCAGGTATGGGATACTGAGTTGGATGATCAACCATGATTATATTGAATGGCGGTGCAGGCTCGAAGGGCCGAATGGCCGACTCCTGCACCTATTTTCTATGTTTCTATGTGTTAGGGGTTAAGGGGAGAAGGCAGGAGAATGGGGTTAGGAGGGAGAGATAGATCAGCCATGATTGAATGGCGGAGTAGACATGATGGGCCGAACGGCCTAATTCTGTTCCTATCACTTCTGACCTTATGAACAGATGTACCCTGTCTGTGGAGCTCTCTACTCTGAATGAATGAATAACTGGTTGAATGTGAATCTGAGAGATAAGCTCACGGTCGGCAGCATAGATAGTCAGCGAAGAAGGTTCAGAAGCTGCTAAAGGACAGGCTTACAGCCCAGCGACTGACAGCAAAGAAATCAGGAGGCATTTAGTTTAGTTTCGAGAGTGGTGAATCACTGGAACTCTCTGCCACAGAGAGTAGTTGAGGCCAGTTCATTGGCTATATTTAAGAGGGAGTTAGATGTGGCCCTTGTGGCTAAGGGGATCAGGGGGTATGGAGAGAAGGCAGGTACGGGATACTGAGTTGGATGATCAGCCATGATCATATTGAATGGCGGTGCAGGCTCGAAGGGCCGAATGGCCTACTCCTGCACCTAATTTCTATGTTTCTATGTTTCTATGAGATACAGCACGGAAACAGGCCCTTCGTCCCACCGAGTCCATGCCGACCAGCGATCACCCTGTACACTAACACTATCCTACACACTCGAATGCCAATTTTTTTTTTTACCGAAGCCAATTAACCTACAAACCTGCACGTCTGTGGAGCGTGGGAGGAAACCGGAGCACCCAGAGAAAACCCACGCGGGTCACGGGGAGAACGTACAGACTCCGCACAGACAGCACCAGGTAGTCAGGATCGAACCCGGATCTCTGGCGCTGTAAGGCAGCAACTCTACCGCCCTGGCAGGTGGTGGGTGCCTGGAACGCGCTGCCAGGGGTGGTGGTGAAGGCAGATTCGATTGTTGTGTTTAAGAGGCTTATAGATCGGCACATGTATATGCAGGGAATGGAGGGATATGACCATATAACAATTACAGCACGGAAACAGGCCATCTCGACCCTTCTAGTCCGTGCCGAACACATAATCTCCCCTAGTCCCATATACCTGCGCTCAGACCATAACCCTCCATTCCCTTCCCATCCATATAACTATCCAATTTATTTTTAAATGATAAAAACGAACCTGCCTCCACCACTTCCACTGGAAGCTCATTCCACACAGCTACCACTCTCTGAGTAACGAAGTACCCCCTCATGTTACCCCTAAACTTCTGTCCCTTAATTCTCAAGTCATGTCCCCTTATGGATATGGATCACATGCAGACAGAGGAGATCAATTAACTCCAGCACAGATGCTGTAGACAAACGGGCCTGTTCCTGTTCCTGTTCCTGTACTGTGTGTTCTTTGCCCTACATACTATTTCCAGAAACTTTGCATTCCATGAGCAGGATTAAGTTTTGAGCTGTCATAATGAATTCAATAAATCATATTATAAATAAAAATCTTGCCTTTATTCGACCTGATTGCAAGATATCCCAAATGCATTGTTTAGTTTAGTGTAGTTTAGTTTGGAGATACAGCTCGGGAACAGGCCCTTCAGCCCACCGAGTCCGCGCCGACCACATTAAATCTATCCTAGACACACTAGGGACAATTTCACAGGTACACCGTGCCAACTGGCCTACACGCCTGTACGCCTTTGGAGTGTGGGAGGAAATCGAAGGTCTCAGAGAAAAACCCACGCTGGTCACGGGGAGAAGGTACAAACTCCGTATCCCCACCTGTACTCTGTGAATGGCTCGATTGGAATCATGTATTGTCTTTCCGCTAACTGATGTGCACGCAACAAAAGCTTTTCACTGTACCTCGCCACACGTGGCAATAAACTAAACTGATAAACACTAGTCCCATGTTATCCCTCTTTCTCACCCACTCCCCTACACTCAAGGGGGCAATATACAGAGGTGGTCACACTGCATTCCCATTGCCCTGTTTTCACACCTTATGCTTCCTTATCTATACACGTCCTTATCTATGCACCGCCCACCCCCCTGACATCAGTCTGAAGAAGGGTCTCGACCCGAAACTTCTCTCCAGAGGCGCTGCCCGTCCCGCTGAGTTACCCCAGCGTTTTGTGTCTACGCTCTACCTGGCGCGAACGGGTAACCGACGGTCGGAGGTGGACTCGATGGGCCGAAGGGCCTGTTTCCGTGCTGCGTCTCGAAGCCTATCCCCTCTGGTGACAATGTAGAGCTGGGCTGAAGCATCAGCTGGTGAATTCAGTTACACAACGAGTTCTGAACTCCGTACCAGAGCTGGGCAAATAAAGTCAAGCTGGCAAGAAATAGAGACTAGCGCAGAGCGTAAAACACACCTTCCATTCCCACACAGAGCTCTCTGTCATCAGTCTCCTCCATTGTCAGAGTGAGGCTAAACGCAAATTGGAGGAACAGCATCTCATGTTTCGCTCGGGCGACTTACAGCCCAGTGGTATGAATATTGATTTCTCCCACTTCAGGTAGCCCCGGCATCCCCTCTCTATCCATCCCTCCCCCACCCAAGCAGCACCAGCTTCTCGTTCTCACCCAACAAACAGCTAACAGTGGCCTGTTTCCTTCACCATCGTTACTTTATTGCATCTATCGTTCATTCATTGTTCTTTATCTCTCTACACCACCGCCTATATCTCACGTTTCCCTTGTCCCGAACCAGTCTGGAGAAGGGTCTGGACCCGAAACATCACCCAGAGATGCTGCCTGTCCCGCTGAGTTACTCCAGCTTTA
Organism: Leucoraja erinaceus; assembly: GCF_028641065.1. Classification (NCBI taxonomy): domain Eukaryota; kingdom Metazoa; phylum Chordata; class Chondrichthyes; order Rajiformes; family Rajidae; genus Leucoraja; species Leucoraja erinaceus. The sequence goes on along the minus strand of NC_073403.1, from coordinate 2,161,495 downwards.
TTGTGTCTATCTTCGGGTAA